>NW_024705899.1:0-20348 GCF_018977255.1 Callorhinchus milii | reverse complement strand
GTAGTGTATAGTGTAGTGTATAGTGTAGTGTATAGTGTATATAGTGTAGTGTATAGTGTAGTGTATAGTGTAGTGTAGTGTATAGTGTAGTGTATAGTGTAGTGTATAGTGTAGTGTAGTGTGTAGTGTAGTGTATAGTAGTGTAGTGTATAGTGTAGTGTATCAGTGTAGTGTATAGTAGTATAGTGTATAGTGTAGTGTATAGTGTAGTGTATAGTAGTGTATAGTAGTGTAGTGTGTAGTGTAGTGTGTAGTGTAGTATATAGTGTAGTGTATAGTGTAGTGTATAGTAGTGTATAGTGTAGTGTATAGTAGTAGTGTAGTGTATAGTGTAGTGTATAGTGTAGTGTATAGTGTAGTGTAGTAGTATAGTGTAGTGTATAGTGTAGTGTATAGTGTAGTGTATATAGTGTAGTGTATAGTGTAGTGTATAGTGTAGTGTATAGTGTAGTGTAGTGTAGTGTAGTGTATAGTGTAGTGTATAGTGTAGTGTAGTGTAGTGTATAGTGTAGTGTATAGTGTAGTGTATAGTGTAGTGTATAGTGTAGTGTGTAGTGTAGTAGTATATAGTGTAGTGTATAGTGTAGTGTATAGTGTAGTGTATAGTGTAGTGTATAGTAGTGTATAGTGTAGTGTAGTGTATAGTGTAGTGTATAGTGTAGTGTATAGTGTAGTGTATAGTGTAGTGTAGTGTATAGTGTAGTGTATAGTGTAGTGTATAGTGTAGTGTAGTAGTGTAGTGTAGTGTATAGTGTAGTGTATAGTGTAGTGTAGTGTAGTGTATGTAGTGTAGTGTATAGTGTAGTGTATAGTGTAGTGTATAGTGTAGTAGTGTAGTGTAGTGTATAGTGTAGTGTATAGTGTAGTGTAGTAGTGTAGTGTAGTGTAGTGTAGTGTAGTGTATAGTGTAGTGTATAGTGTAGTGTATAGTGTAGTGTATAGTGTAGTGTATAGTGTAGTGTAGTGTAGTGTATAGTGTAGTGTATAGTGTAGTGTAGTGTATAGTGTAGTGTATAGTGTAGTGTATAGTGTAGTGTATAGTGTAGTGTATAGTGTAGTGTAGTGTATAGTGTAGTGTATAGTGTAGTGTATAGTGTAGTGTATAGTGTAGTGTATAGTGTAGTGTATTAGTGTAGTGTATGTGTAGTGTATAGTGTAGTGTATAGTGTAGTGTATAGTGTAGTGTATAGTAGTGTATAGTGTATGTGTAGTGTATAGTGTAGTGTATAGTGGTTGTTGTTGTTGTTTGTAGGAGGAGGTGCCAAGAGCGTGGACCATGAGAAGCTGCAGATGAGTGATGGCTTCTGTGTCGTGTGCAGGTAGCCATCACCATCATCATCACCATCACCACCATCACCACCATCACCACCACCATCACCACCATCACTACCACCACCATCACTACCATCACCACCATCACCACAACCACCATCACCACTACCATCACTACCATCACCATCACTACCACCATCACCATCATCACCACCACCATCATCACCACCACCACCATCATCATCACCATCACCACCACCATCACCACACCACCACCACCATCACCACCACCATCACCACCACCATCACCACCACCATTACCACCACCATTACCATCACCATCATCACCACCACCACCATCATCACCACCACCACCATCACTACCATGCTGTGCTTTAGCCACCCGGCGCTCCGCTCGTTGTTGTGAGCGTCGCTCCTCCGCCCTCCGTTGTTGTTGGAGGGCGACTGCCTCCAACTGCCCAGTAGCGTCCTTCACGTGCCTCCTCCACAGAGGCCGATCTTGACACCGCTGGTACCAGTCATAGGCAAGTCCACTCAGCTCCACGTCCTCCTGTACCACATCACTCCATCTCTTCTCTAGCCCGTGCCGCGCCCGTTTAGCCCCCTCGATCCGGCCGAACAAAAGCTGTTTAGGCATGCGGTGGCTGGGCATGCGGGCTACATGACCCAGCCAACGCAGCCTTGCCTGCCGGAGGAGCTCACCGATGGGACTTTGCCCAGATCTTTCAAGGATTTGTGAGCTCACACAATCCAGCCTGGTTAAACCCAGGATGGATCGTAAGCAGGCCAGCATAAATGTTTCTAACTGGCAAAGATGCTCCATTAGGAGGGTCCACATTTCGGAAGCGTAGAGAAGGGAGGGAATGACCGTGGCCGAGAAGACCCGAAGCTTCGTGCGGAGCGACAGACCAGATAGCTTCGACACAGCGTTACGCAACCGATGAAAAGATAATGCCGCTCAACTGATTTGGAGTGAGACCTCTGCTGTCAAACCGGAGCCGGTCATGAGCGCACTGCCCAAGTACAGGAAACTCTCCACTCTCTCCACAACTGCCTCATCACCAATTTGGGAGTTTTAGGGGTGGAGTGTCCGATCGTACTTAATGATCATGAGCAGAGGGTCAGGAACTCAGAAAGCATGACTAATAACCCCGAGCCCAGGCCTACTGATGGTATTGTAGTGACATAAGAAGGGAGGGGCTGCTGGGGGCTCTGGGTCCCTGGGAGGGCCAGGCGCTTAATCCCCTTGGCGCCAGGCGTGGGTTCTCAGGCGGATCAGGCGCTTAAGCCTCTTGGCGTCAGGCGTTGAGTTCCCAGGCGCTTAATCCCCTTGGCGCCGCCAAAGGGGGGGGCTGTGTGTGCTCTGTGGGATATCTGGGGGAGCACACGGCCCCACCCCTCGTTGGGGACTGGGCATATAAGCGGAGCTTCCTGGACGATCAGGGCCAGTTGTAACTCAAGACCCAAGACTCACGACCAGCCATCTTAAGACCCTGGGATGCTGTGAGAGCCAGTGGTGGGACTCTGGAACTCCCGACTCTACGACCTTGTGAGGGCGAGTTCCGGAGCGTAGCTAGAGTAGAGTATCTAGGCTGTGTAGCTAGGCTGTGACAGAGTATCAGGACTGTTGGAGTGTTGTATTATAATAAAGAAGTTACCTCTACAAGTGTCTCCGGAACCCGTTACAGTATCATAGGCCTTGACCAGGTCAATAAAGCAGAGATGTAGGTCTTGTTGGAATTCCCTACACCTCTGCTGTAGCAGACGGTTAGAAAATATGGCATCTGTGCAGGACCGTCCTTTCCTGAAACCGCATTGGGGCTCCGCAAGCCTCTCCTCAGCGTGCCTGGCAAGGCGATGTTGAATAATCCTTGCCAGGACCTTTCCCGGCACACTGAGGAGTGAGATGCCCCTGTAGTTCTTACAGTCTGTGCGGTCCCCCTTCTTAAAGAGGGGACCACCAGGGCATCCTTCCAATCCTGCAGAACCCGTCCAGTGGTCCAGACTGTTGTTATGATGTCATGTAGGGCAGTCTGTGCACAATCGCCACCCTCCCTCAGCGTAATCGCAAATCAAATCGCAATATCTGTCAGAAAAATCGCACTTCGATATTTCCCCCAAATCGTTGAGCCCGAGTACATCGCATCACCCGTCGCCTACTTGCTCCGCTCCCTCCAGTGACATCGAGAGCGGGGTGCTGGCCGGGGGTCGCCGTGACGACGACGATGATGGTGAAGGTGGCGATGGTGAAGGTGGTGATGGTGAAGGTGGCGATGGTGATGGTGAAGGTGGCGATGGTGATGGTGAAGGTGGCGACGTGTGGATGATGGAGCAGCACATGGAGTTGGAGGAGGTGGAGTTGGAGGAGGTGTAGGAGGAGGAGGAGTAAGAGATGGTGTAGGAGTGTGATGGGGACATGCCCTGGTGACATGTCTCTCTCTCCCGCGGCCTCTGCAGGTGCCACTGTCGGCCCACGCCGCTGACGAAGCCTCACGCTCTCCGTGCCGCGTGTGCACGGCCACCGCCACCGTAGTAGCAGCAGCAGTAGCAGCAGCAGTAGTAGCAGTGGTAGTCGTGTTGTTGATGTTATTGTTGTTGATGTTATTGTAGGGGCATAGCGCCGGCTGCTGGTGGAGAAGGGTAACTGCGCTGTTCGCGAGTCATCACGTCAGCGGGCCACGGTGTAGCAAAGGTCGCAACCGGGTACCCGATACCCGTACCCTACCCGGGTACGGCCGGGTATGGGTAGGGTACGGGTACGGATACCCGTTTGCGACCCTGGTGCGGCCGGGTACGGGTACGGGGGGTAAGGAATCAAACCCCGTTTGCGACCTCTGGCGACTGCCCTTACTTAGTGCCGCCGGCAATTAGACGCTCCTCGTGATGGTAACGACGATAAAAGTGCGTCCGCCCATGTAGGGTGTTGTTGTCGTTGTTGTCGTTGTTGTCATCGTTGTTGTTGTTGTGGTTGTTGTTGTCATTGTTGTGATGGTGCTCACTAAATAAAGAAGTGCCTCCAGTATTGCCGACTCCGAATTGCGTCGCGACGTTGTCCACTCTGACCACCACGCGTCGGCCACTAAAGCAGATGAAGGGCCACGTCGCGACCGGCTGGATCGCTCGCTCGGGGCGGCTCTGCGTGGAGTCTCGATGGCCGCACTGCGCGGAAACAAAACGTGAAGCTCTCGGCCTTATGCAGTTCAGAAAAACCGCACTGCGGTCAATTTGTCTTGGTTCACCATCAACAAATTGAGAACATGTGTGACCGACCGACATGCAGGAGTGGAACGAGGATCAAACTTCGATGTAAAGCTTCTTTCGTGACTGCAGGGATTCATCTTCTTGGTTCTTTCGGTAAAGTCGTCACGTAGAAGGGAAATAATAAAATAATAAAAATAAAACATAAAAATAATTCTCACGACGTTTCGGCCACAACGCAAGCAGCCGTCCTCAGGTGAAGAACAGGTCTGTCGGAAAGACAGCGTCTGAATGAAACACCACCAGGCTTGGAGCGTATATTTAAGCTGGGTTGGAGGGGGAAGAGCGCCTTGACAAAATAAAATTACTGGGGGCCTCACAGTACCTGTCGCCCAGGGGCTACGGGGGGGGGGGGGTGTGGGGGCTGTTCTTCTAAGGGCACGGGAAGGGTGCGGGTCAAGAGGTCACGTGGGGCGCAGTCACGTGTCTACCCCACCTGGCAATCTTCCCATCAGCATCAGGGCCCCTGACTTCTCATCGTGAACTGTCGGGACCCGCCACGACTCTACGGACACCGCCTCTCCTCCCTCTCTCTCTCTGGTAGAGTTGGGGGGGTGGGGGTGGCTTCAGGACGACCGCAATCCCTTGCAGGACAATGTAATGACTGTGCAGGCGTTCTGGTGAGTTTGGTCAGGGCAGCACGGCGATGAGGGATGATAACCGATGGGCGCAGATGGAGCGATAAGATCGGAGCTCATGGGCAGAAAAACCTCGGTGGCTTTTTGGCATCGCAGCCATGATTGAAGGGAGGCTTTCAGCCAGCAGTGGGTAGAGCATAGCTGATGGCGTATTTGCGGATTTCGATTCGCTCTAAACTGCTGAGGAATTTTGAACGCGTATCCATTTTATGCAACTTTTATTTAAAGGTTTCAACAGTCAACACGTAACCAAACGTGGTAATTACAAAACCACATTTTACATTCCAAAAGAAGTCATTAACCAGTCCCCCAGTAGTTGACATTGGAGGTGCATTACGCTCTGCTCCAGAAATGTTTCTCTCAAAATCTTAACAACGAAATATTTTTGTTATTTTTGTTTTCACTTTTCCGGGAACCATTTTGACAAACCACATCCTCATTTATCCTTATTGGTCCTTATTTTGTCCAACGATATTTTTGTATAAAGCTCTCATCGGATTGATTGTAAGGATATATGGGTGCAATAAACATAGTGATGGAATAAAATAAAAAATAGGATTTACCCTTTCTGAGGTGTTAAGAGGTTCAAACACCAAATGGACCCCTATCACAAGGCATCCAGTCTGCACTAACCACACAGACTTGCGGTAAACCGTTGAAACAATATACTTCGGTAATGTATGCATCGTCCTTTAAACCGATTGGCCTATACAACAACATGGATTCTTATGATGAGTGTATCACGTTCGAGTTGCGGTGCCTTCTGCTAATAATTCCTAACTCCAAGCCAGCACGGTAACATTCTGTTAAACATCGAGAGGCCTGGTCGTAGGAGAGACTGTGAACACTGCTGAAATATTCTCTCTTCACGTGAATCAACATCCAAATCGGAGACTTTTGTAACATTTTAGCTGTCACAGTGTTCGCTGTTCGTAACGACACCGTACTCTTCTGCACCTCACAGCGGGGCAAATTGTCTGAAATGTTCAGTGATTAAGGTTTCAGTCGTGAGGGAGTGTCTGTTAATATTGTCGGCTTATTAAAGTTATTCACTGTTCTTGATTCTTTCGGTAAAGTCACGTAGAAGGGAAATAATAAAATAATAAAATAAAACATTATGTTTATTTTATTTTATTAAAAAATTATAATAATAATAAAATATTAAAAATAAAACGTTAAAATGTTTTCTTTTTTTAATTTTATTATTTCCCTTCTACGTGACTTTCCCGAAAGAACCAAGAAGATGAATCCCTGCAGTCACGAAAGCTTTACATCGAAATGTATTCACTTTTATGTTGTCTCCAAAGCAGTTTGTGGCATGCGGTAACCTTGATTTGTGTCCTGTTACAAGCCATGTCTCAATTTACAGAATGTAGTTTTATTAATCACACCTCATCATCACCACTCATTGTGAAATTATTTAGCCCTCTCCAGTTGATGTAATTAATGCGATGAGTGTTCTATGTTGGATCATTTAGAGGGCTTCAATCGACGGGCTTGAAAAACTCCGGCTACAGCTTATAAAACTGTCATCTCTTTACACAAAAAATGTGGTGCAGTTTGCCCTAATGACGTCATGTCACGGGATTAAGTGTCCATTACAATCTTGTCGGAGAACAGAGCATCACCCCGTGTTAGAGAACAACCCGCAGAAGCATGCTACGTGGAACTACCACCAGGAGCCACAGCTTCCCTACACGCATGGCGAACAAACCAATATATATCTTCTCGGTTCATTCGGTAAAGTCACGTAGAAGGGAAATAATAAAATAATAAAAATAAAACAATACAATTCTCACGACGTTTCGGCCACAACGCAAGAAGCCGTTCTCAGGTGAAGAACAGGTCTGTCGGGAAGACAGCGTCTGAATGAAACACCCCAGGCTTGGAGCGTATATTTAAGCTGGGTTGGAGGAGGAAGAGCGCCTTGACAAAATAATTTGCATATCAAGAGGAATTTTGCATATTTATGGGAAATGCAGATATGGGATTAGTCACTACTTGTGAAATGCGTAGGAGGTGGGCAGGGGTTTTTAAAGTCATATTATGCCCGTGCATTATGCCGGATTAGCAGCATGAAAGGGAGGGGATAGGGGTAACATTAATAAAGGGAAGGAATGTTTTTATTATTTTAATATTTCCCTTCTACCGAAAGAACCATGAAGATGAATCCCTGCAGTCACGAAAGCTTTAAATCGAAATTCAAACCAATATTTTTAATTCTGAGACCCAGAATTATTTGACTAATCAACTTCAAGATGGCAAATTTCTTGCAGTCAACTCACTGGACTTAAGAAGCCAATGTATCCACGCTTGGGCAGCTGACACATGGATTTAAATGCAACATCTCTTTGGTTGCTATATCAATGTTTCTGAGCCCTGAGCCAATTTCAGTAGAAGACCTCCTCAAATTTCGATTTAAAGCTTTCGTGACTGCAGGGATTCATCTTCTTGGTTCTTTCGGTAAAGTCACGTAGAATGGAAATAATAAAAATAAAACATAATAAAATAATATAATAAAAGATTTTATTAGGCTTAAATTGTATAATTATATAATTTTTATTATTTATAATAATATATTTAATGTTTTATTTTTATTATTTTATTATTTCCATTCTACGTGACTTTACCGAAAGAACCAAGAAGATGGACGTCCTCAAACTTGGTTTTTTGACTAACATGACCATTTCAAAGGCCCTTCCCCCCATCTTGTTCGACCACATTCAGTCCGCCGCCGCCGTCGCGCGTGCATTCTCACCGACCCTCCTGGCGACGCTCCCTTTGCGCAAACCCCCAGCAGCATCTCCAGCTGCCTCTCCAACCTCCTCGCCCGCTTCGTCTCGTTCCCCCCACGCTGCCTGCGCCCTTCCCGCTGCCGCCGCCGCCGCCTCGCGGCACCGGCCAGAAGCTTCCAGATGTAGGCGGCCTCCTTCGTGTCGTGGTGGGCCAGGCACGGCAGAATCAGGTGACGGACGCTGTCCACGAATCGCAGGGTCGCGTCCACGCACGCGTACTCCGGCTGGGGCGGCGGGTTAGACGACGGAGCTCGGCACCATCTTCCCCTGCGGAGGGAAGAGAGGTGACGCGTCTTGCTACCGGCATACGACGTTTCGATTGCAACACAAGCAATCGTCATCAGGTGTAAATGAAATGCAATCACCCAGTACGGCATCTACTGCCCTCCGAAGCCAGCAGCTGCTTCTCCGACTATGCCATCGATCTACGGTTGCCGCTAAAACGATACGTCCGTATGAAACACGTGAACGAGAGAGCGGTCATCGCAAGCGGCTCACCTGCCGGCCTCGCGTCGCCATGCTCCCGACTCCGCACGGACGCCCGTCGCTCGTGGCAGGACCAGCAGAGCGCGTCGTGCGTGGAGGCCCGGGCAGCAGCTGCACGGAGCCCGGAGTGAAGCAGTTTGTGTGCGGGCGGCACGCGGCATCGCCGATACCTCCGGGGAGAAGAATCCCCAAGGGCACGGGGCGCAGTGCGTGTCTTCGTGCGGGGATCCTGCGGTGCCGAGCAGAGCGTGAGATGGGGGTGCACGGGCAGACAGAGAGAGAGAATGTAGAGATGCGTAGAGAGAGAGAAAGATGAGAAGAGAATAGGCATTGATTGGCGCTGGGAGATGGCTGGGAGATAGCTGGGCGATGGGAAAGTGGTGATAAGATTCCCCGGCTTGACGACTAAATACATTTACAAATGACACATTTATAAATAACGCGACCTAACCCAAGAACCTTTATTATGAACAAATGAATGATCATCAGACGGATGCATGTAGGAACCAATTAATGTCCGAGTGGGGTAGAAAGCTCGTGCTGGGCACGCAGAAGCTCTATCCCGATGGGCAACTGGTGATTGGAGCCAACAGAACAAATGAAATAATGCGCAAATGATTTCACCTCTCCACGAATGAATAGGTCATGTGCACTCGCGCCTTTAGCGAGGACATCCTGCCCGTGCATGTACGAGCCGAGCGACATGCAGAACCAAGTACTACAATGAATGAAGAATGCATGAATGGGGAGTGTGGGCGTTCGTGCATTTTTGTTGATGGGGGAAGGTCACGGGGAAGGAACTGTCATCGATTCAACTAATTAAATAAGACGCAATAATTGAGTAGCGTCTTGGTACGAGCGAATCGATCGCCGAATGAACCGCAACGACACACGTGGTGTATCCCCCCGCCCCCGTGCGTGCCTTTGGTGACGACGCCGTGCCCGGCGGCGCAGCTTCTGTGCGGCACGCAGAACTCCTGCAGCAGGAAGGTGCCCGGCTCGCACTCGCACACGCGGTCGTGCGTGGGGCTGCATTCCTTCGCGAGCCGCTGACCCTCCTTGCACCCCGGGCCGCAGTAGAGACACCGGTCCAGGGAGTTCCAGAACTGGGTGTAGTGGCGTGGCGGGCACCGAGTGCAACGTGCCTCCACGTGGGACGCGTCCTCCAGCTGCTGCTGCTGCCCCTCCACGGCCTTCGTGGAGAACGGCAGCGAGACGCGGTGGCCCGGGGGACACAGCCCGTACGGATGGGACGGAGAAGGCTTCTTCGCGTCGTCTGCCGACACCGTCGACGCCGCTGCCGCCCCCGTCGTCGCCACCAGCAGCATTGTCGCGATGACGGTGGTCATCGTCGTCGTCATTGTCGCTGGCGTAGCCCCGACGCGACCTGCGAAGGGGGGTGCGGGAGGAGCGCGCACGGTTGTGTTCAAGCGCAGGTGGAGACGTGACGTCGTCGGTGCGTGGTCACGCGACCGGTGAGAGATGGCCGTGGATGGGGGAGGTCTTCATTTCCGCGGAGGATCGAGCGTGGCTGACGACAACGACGACGACGATGTGGAGATCAGCAGGCAGGGGTATCGCCGGCCATTCGATCAGCAGCGCAGAGAGACGCAACGAGACGAAGGGAAAACGACCGAATTCAAGCGCGAGTTCACAGTCGATGGGGATAAAAAATGACACGAATGATCCATTCTTCTGGAATCTTCTCGACACAATCGGATCGTGGTGGGAGGGGATGGGAGGACTCTTGGGAGTGCAGGATGCATGCTGAGTGGATCATGGCACCACCAGTGCCACATCCTGCCGCACAGACACATCAACACTGCACCATAGACTCAACACTGCACCATAGACTCAACACTGCACCATAGACTCAACACTGCACCATAGACTCAACACTGCACCATAGACTCAACACTGCACCATAGACTCAACACTGCACCATAGACTCAACACTGCACCATAGACTCAACACTGCACCATAGACTCAACACTGCACCATAGACTCAACACTGCCCATAGACTCAACACTGCACCATAGACTCAACACTGCACCATAGACTCAACACTGCCCATAGACTCAACACTGCACCATAGACTCAACACTGCCCATAGACTCAACACTGCACCATAGACTCAACACTGCACCATAGACTCAACACTGCCCATAGACTCAACACTGCACCATAGACTCAACACTGCACCATAGACTCAACACTGCACCATAGACTCAACACTGCACCATAGACTCAACACTGCACCATAGACTCAACACTGCACCATAGACTCAACACTGCACCATAGACTCAACACTGCACCATAGACTCAACACTGCACCATAGACTCAACACTGCACCATAGACTCAACACTGCACCATAGACTCAACACTGCACCATAGACTCAACACTGCACCATAGACTCAACACTGCACCATAGACTCAACACTGCACCATAGACTCAACACTGCCCATAGACTCAACACTGCACCATAGACTCAACACTGCCCATAGACTCAACACTGCACCATAGACTCAACACTGCACCATAGACTCAACACTGCACCATAGACTCAACACTGCACCATAGACTCAACACTGCACCATAGACTCAACACTGCACCATAGACTCAACACTGCACCATAGACTCAACACTGCCCATAGACTCAACACTGCACCATAGACTCAACACTGCACCATAGACTCAACACTGCCCATAGACTCAACACTGCACCATAGACTCAACACTGCACCATAGACTCAACACTGCACCATAGACTCAACACTGCACCATAGACTCAACACTGCACCATAGACTCAACACTGCACCATAGACTCAACACTGCCCATAGACTCAACACTGCACCATAGACTCAACACTGCCCATAGACTCAACACTGCCCATAGACTCAACACTGCACCATAGACTCAACACTGCACCATAGACTCAACACTGCACCATAGACTCAACACTGCCCATAGACTCAACACTGCCCATAGACTCAACACTGCACCATAGACTCAACACTGCCCATAGACTCAACACTGCCCATAGACTCAACACTGCACCATAGACTCAACACTGCCCATAGACTCAACACTGCCCATAGACTCAACACTGCCCATAGACTCAACACTGCACCATAGACTCAACACTGCACCATAGACTCAACACTGCCCATAGACTCAACACTGCCCATAGACTCAACACTGCACCATAGACTCAACACTGCACCATAGACTCAACACTGCACCATAGACTCAACACTGCACCATAGACTCAACACTGCACCATAGACTCAACACTGCACCATAGACTCAACACTGCACCATAGACTCAACACTGCACCATAGACTCAACACTGCACCATAGACTCAACACTGCACCATAGACTCAACACTGCACCATAGACTCAACACTGCACCATAGACTCAACACTGCACCATAGACTCAACACTGCCCATAGACTCAACACTGCACCATAGACTCAACACTGCACCATAGACTCAACACTGCACCATAGACTCAACACTGCACCATAGACTCAACACTGCCCATAGACTCAACACTGCCCATAGACTCAACACTGCACCATAGACTCAACACTGCCCATAGACTCAACACTGCCCATAGACTCAACACTGCACCATAGACTCAACACTGCACCATAGACTCAACACTGCCCATAGACTCAACACTGCCCATAGACTCAACACTGCCCATAGACTCAACACTGCACCATAGACTCAACACTGCACCATAGACTCAACACTGCACCATAGACTCAACACTGCACCATAGACTCAACACTGCACCATAGACTCAACACTGCCCATAGACTCAACACTGCACCATAGACTCAACACTGCACCATAGACTCAACACTGCACCATAGACTCAACACTGCACCATAGACTCAACACTGCACCATAGACTCAACACTGCACCATAGACTCAACACTGCACCATAGACTCAACACTGCCCATAGACTCAACACTGCACCATAGACTCAACACTGCCCATAGACTCAACACTGCCCATAGACTCAACACTGCACCATAGACTCAACACTGCACCATAGACTCAACACTGCCCATAGACTCAACACTGCCCATAGACTCAACACTGCACCATAGACTCAACACTGCACCATAGACTCAACACTGCCCATAGACTCAACACTGCCCATAGACTCAACACTGCACCATAGACTCAACACTGCACCATAGACTCAACACTGCACCATAGACTCAACACTGCACCATAGACTCAACACTGCACCATAGACTCAACACTGCACCATAGACTCAACACTGCACCATAGACTCAACACTGCACCATAGACTCAACACTGCACCATAGACTCAACACTGCACCATAGACTCAACACTGCACCATAGACTCAACACTGCACCATAGACTCAACACTGCACCATAGACTCAACACTGCCCATAGACTCAACACTGCACCATAGACTCAACACTGCACCATAGACTCAACACTGCACCATAGACTCAACACTGCACCATAGACTCAACACTGCCCATAGACTCAACACTGCCCATAGACTCAACACTGCACCATAGACTCAACACTGCCCATAGACTCAACACTGCACCATAGACTCAACACTGCACCATAGACTCAACACTGCACCATAGACTCAACACTGCACCATAGACTCAACACTGCACCATAGACTCAACACTGCACCATAGACTCAACACTGCACCATAGACTCAACACTGCACCATAGACTCAACACTGCCCATAGACTCAACACTGCCATAGACTCAACACTGCCCATAGACTCAACACTGCACCATAGACTCAACACTGCACCATAGACTCAACACTGCCCATAGACTCAACACTGCACCATAGACTCAACACTGCACCATAGACTCAACACTGCACCATAGACTCAACACTGCACCATAGACTCAACACTGCCCATAGACTCAACACTGCCCATAGACTCAACACTGCACCATAGACTCAACACTGCCCATAGACTCAACACTGCCCATAGACTCAACACTGCACCATAGACTCAACACTGCACCATAGACTCAACACTGCCCATAGACTCAACACTGCCCATAGACTCAACACTGCCCATAGACTCAACACTGCACCATAGACTCAACACTGCACCATAGACTCAACACTGCACCATAGACTCAACACTGCACCATAGACTCAACACTGCACCATAGACTCAACACTGCACCATAGACTCAACACTGCACCATAGACTCAACACTGCACCATAGACTCAACACTGCACCATAGACTCAACACTGCACCATAGACTCAACACTGCCCATAGACTCAACACTGCACCATAGACTCAACACTGCCCATAGACTCAACACTGCCCATAGACTCAACACTGCACCATAGACTCAACACTGCACCATAGACTCAACACTGCACCATAGACTCAACACTGCACCATAGACTCAACACTGCACCATAGACTCAACACTGCACCATAGACTCAACACTGCACCATAGACTCAACACTGCCCATAGACTCAACACTGCACCATAGACTCAACACTGCCCCTCAACACTGCCATAGACTCAACACTGCCCATAGACTCAACACTGCACCATAGACTCAACACTGCCCATAGACTCAACACTGCACCATAGACTCAACACTGCACATGCAAATCATTTATCATCAAAAAACCATGGCAACCGCATCAAAAAATCCATGGCAACCGCATCAAAAATCCATGGCAACCGCATCAAAAATCCATGGCAACCGCATCAAAAATCCATGGCAACCGCATCAAAAATCCATGGCAACCGCCTTCACCCCCCCCCCTCAAATGGGGGCGGGCGAGGGGAGGAGCCGAAAAGATTTGGCGGGAAACAAACTCCGCGTCACGTGGGAGGGGAGACACCCAAAACCTGTTTGTCTCCAAGGCGGGAGGCGATTTTGAGGAAATATTTTAAAGCACAAATTACAAACTCAACAATAAAATCCCGATTTATTGGTTCTCTCGGTAAAGTCACGTAGAAAGGAAGTAATAAACTAATTAAAATTAAACAATATACAATAATTGTATTCTAAATATTTTATTATAATATAAAGCAATTTTATTGTTTAATTTGTATTATTTCCCTTCTACGTGACTTTACCGAAAGAACCAAGAAAATAAAACTCCCATATTGTTGATTCTTTCGGTAAAGTCACGTAGAAGGGAAATAATAAACATTTTACATAATACAAATTTAACTATACAATAATTTACTATTATAATAAAATTATTTTATTGCTTTATTTAAATTATTTCCCTTCTACGTGACTTTAAGAATATGAATCTCTGCAGTTTTATTGTTGAAGTACATTAATACGGAAATATCAAAAGAATATTTTAATGAAAATTTCACCTCAAACGCGATGGCGGAATTTCGAATCCTTCCCGACTCCAGAATCGATGTGCGGCTTATCACCAAATCGATTTCTCTCAATCTGGGACTGCAATAACAAACGATTATAGAATCGATCATCGATTCACAACGCCCCTTTCTTTTACAGCGGTTGAATCGAGTTGCGTTTTGTTCAAGAATCGAATCGATGACAACGCGGTCTGAGTGGCTAAGCCAATAGAAGCGCCGTCCAATCAGAGGCGATGGTGGCTCTAGGTGCACGTAGCCTGGCACCAGCTCCACTGATTATTTAAACCGGTCCCGGGCCTCCCCTAGGTCGCCTCAGCCTCAAAGCAGTAGCTGGTGTGGTGTGTGAACATCGCCACTGGGGAGACAAAGGCGGCCTGGTAGTAGAGCGAGTAATATACGTCAAGGACGTTATTATATATATATTTATTTTTTAAAATTAAGTAATTTTAATGCTTTGTAAATAAAAACAACAATTTGCTAAACCTTGGTCACAATATCTGGACTTGCCTTCATGTAAATCAACGCATAGATTTCTGTTGATATGATTGTGGTTGTACTTTATTAATCCGTAATCTCAAACATTACATACAATAAAGCAAGAAATGGTTAAAAAAAAAGTTAAACAGAGCAATGTAATACAATACACTATTAGACTTTATTGTAAAAAAATATAATTATAAAAGTCCATCCCATGTGTTGGTGAATTTGTAAATGTTTTAGGCAGGAAATGGCAGGAAATTAGTTTTCAAATTTAGATATTTTTCTGGGGAGGGGACCCCAGACACCTGGAAAATCTGCCCCCCCCCCAATGTTGTCTCCACGGCTACAGCCTTGCACTACACTATACACTACTATACACTACTACTATACACTACTACACTATACACTACACTATACACTACTACTATACACTACTACACTTACACTACACTATCACTACACTATACACTACTACACTATACACTACACTATACACTACTACACTATACACTACACTATACACTACACTATACACTACTACACTATACACTACCTATACACTACACTATACACTACACTATACACTACACTATACACTACTACACTATACACTACACTATACACTAATATACACTACACTATACACTACTACACACTACACTATACACTACACTATACACTACTACACTATACACTACACACTACTACACTATACACTACACTATACACTACTACACACTACACTATACACTACTACACTATACACTACACTACACACTACACTATACACTACACTATACACTACTACACTATACACTACTATACACTACACTATCACTACTATACACTACACTATACACTACTACACACTACACTATACACTACACGATACCTTACCTATGAAAGTCATCTTTCGTCTGTGTGTCTGTCTGCCTGTTTTGCGGCGGTACCTTGTGACGTGTTTCACTTACAAACTGTGGGGTTTTACGCATCGAAAAAGTACACAGATACCACACCGTATGCCCCGCGACGGAAAAGCGCTATTCGTATTTCACATCTGTCAAGTTTAAAGTGGTTAAATTAACAATGTATTCCCTTTCATTAGCACAGGGTGGTGCCAGGCCACGCATCTGCGCATGCGCGAGAAAGTCGCCTCCGCTGAGGTGAATTCTTCAGTGTGATCGGTGGGGGGAATTCTGAGGTGAATTCTTCAGTGTGATGTCCTCTTCTCCCAATGTGTGCAGCACTTACTACTATAGGGTCGGTAGCAGAGGTTGCAACCGGGTACCCGATACCCGTACCCTACCCGATACCCGGCTACCCGTACGGGTACGGGTACCGTTTGCGACCCTGGTGCGGCCGGGTACGGGTAGACCGTGAGTCATTGGTGAGTAACTGTTTGTCACTCATTTCCCAACGTCTTGTCTCTTCTCACAATTCAAGTTCCTAGAATCAACCCACTGGCGCCTGCAACATGGCTTCATCCCAGAGGTCGCAATCAGGTACCCGATACCCGTACCCTACCCGTACCCGGCCGGGTACGGGTACGGGTACCCGTTTGCGACCTTGGTGCGACCGGGTACGGGTAAGGAATCAAAACCCGTTTGTGACCTCTGGTCGGTAGATACTACTATTATAGTCCTTGGATGAAATTATTGTAGAGCGGGTGGGGGATGGTGGTGGGGGGGGTTGCCCAGCACAGCCTGCAGAGGTGCCACTCGGCCAGCTGGCAATCTAGGCGAGGCTAGGGGCTCTGCACGGGACTAACCCTCACCACTACACGCTGTGAAGTTAGTACTATTATAGAGTTTGGATAGCTACTACTACAGCCGGTGGATAAACTATACACTACACTATACACTCCACAGTAGTGCCGTACTGCGTAATGAATTGGCACGGTCTGTTCCTGTTGTACTAAACCTAACTAAATGGCTGTGTCGGGTGGTGGCGGGTTTAACGACGGTGCAACATTTATATATTTATTATTTATCTATTTGGTTGTCTACGTTCATTGTCGTTGTTTTTCTTTGCATTCCCCCGCCAGATTCGTCAAGCAAGAAATGGACGATAATGCAGCACTTGGGAAGCGGCCAGACTCTACGGAGAGCCTGCAAGACATCGATGCTGGTGAGCACGGTGGCACCACGGTGGATAGCAGACGTTGACTACCTCGCCTGGGATACAGGAGGTCGTGGGTTCGATCTCTCTCTCATCATCATCATCACGGTGGCTATGAGACGTTGACTACCTCGCCTGGTATACAGGAGGTCCTGGGTACGATCCCGACCCTGACGCCTGTTGTACAATGCTCCCACCACACCGTCCTCCCCGCCCGTCCGTACCTTTGCAGCAGACAAGAAGACTGCAAGCGCTGCCGGTGACAAGCGGCACGCGTGCGGGCAGTGCGGCTTTCCCCACTTCGAGACGCACACGGGCGAGAAGCAGTACGTGTACGCCGTGTGCGGCAAGGGCTTCGCGCACGACTTCAACTTGAACCTGCGAGTGAGGTCGCATACGGACGAGGTCGTACGTTTGCGAGGAGTCGGAAGGGTTGCCGCAGGCCTGCAACTTGAACCTGCGAGTGAGGTCGCATACGGACGAGAGGTCGTACGTTTGCGAGGAGTACGGGAAGGGTCCGCGCAGGCCTGCAACTTGAACCTGCGAGTGAGGTCGCACACGGACGAGAGGTCGTACGTTTGCGAGAGTACGGGAAGGGCTCCGCGCAGGCCTGCAACTTGAACCTGCGAGTGAGGTCGCACACGGACGAGAGGTCGTACGTTTGCGAGAAGTACGGGAAGGGTTCCGCGCAGGCCTGCAACTTGAACCTGCGAGTGAGGTCGCACACGGACGAGAGGCCGTACGTTTGCGAGAGTACGGGAAGGGCTCCGCGCAGGCCTGCAACTTGAACCTGCGAGTGAGGTCGCACATGGACGAGAGGTCGTACGTTTGCGAGAGTACGGGAAGGGTTCCGCGCAGGCCTGCAACTTGAACCTGCGAGTGAGGTCGCACACGGACGAGAGGCCGTACGTTTGCGAGGAGTACGGGAAGGGCTCCGTGCAGGCCTGCAACTTGAACCTGCGAGTGAGGTCGCACATGGACGAGAGGCCGTACGTTTGTGAGGATTGCGGGAAGAGTTTTCCCGGCTGCTCCGACATGAAGAGGCACGCCAGGACGCACGCGGGCGAGAGAACGTACGTGTGCGACGAGTGCGGGCAGGGGTTCACGCAGGTGGACAGCTTGCACGTGCACGCAAGGAAGCACACGGGGGAGAGGCCGTACGTGTGCGCAGTGTGCGGCAAGGGGTTTGCTTTGCGTCGCCACCTTCAGCGGCACTCGGTGACTCACGGGGAGTGAGTCTAGCTAGGGAGGGGGTCTAACCGAATACCGTTTGGTGGTGCACACTGGGAGGCACGCACGCGGCCGTGAGAGGCTGTGAGCTCGGGGGGCGTCGGGAATTATTTCAAGAAACAAATCTACACTACTATACACTACACTACTATACACTACACTAACTATACACTATACACTGCACTACTATACACTACACTACTATACACTACACTACTATACACTACACTACTATACACTGTACACTACACTACTATACACCACTACTATACACTATACTATACACTACACCACTATACACTACACTACTATACACTACACCACTATACACTACACTACTATACACTACACTACAATACACTACTATACACTACACTACTATACACTACACTACTATACACTACACTATACACTACTATACACTACACTACTATACTCTACACTACTATACACTACACTACTATACACTACACTATTATACACTACACTATACACTACACTACTATACACTACACTACTATACACTACACCACTATACACTACACTACTATACACTACACTATACACTACACTACTATACACTACACTATACACTACACTACTATACACTATACACTACTATACACTACACTATACACTACTATACACTACTATACACTACACTACTATACACTATACACTACTATACACTACACTATACACTACACTACTATACACTACACTACTATAACTATACACTATAATGACGATGGTAAATAAAGTGCTATGACTTGCGCAGAGAACTTGGATTGAAGTGAGGGTGATTTGCGCAGCGTCAACCTCACTCTCTCGACCAGCCGCATCTGTACCCAGTGGCGAGACGTAGTCAAGACGACTGGAGATGGTCCTGGTTGCAGTGGAACTGTGGAAGGTCCAAAGACCCGTTTTGGTGGAATTTCCTCCACCAGGGGTTCCACACGCCCAGGCTCAGACTAGCCGAGTTGCCGGGTTAGTTATCCGCCGCCCGGGGTTCGGCGTTGGCAGCTGCTGACTGTAGCGACTCACCAGGGATGTTGAGCTGGTGTGCGCCTACGGTAGCAGCTAGAGGGCCGGGCCAGATGGAACAAGCCAGAGGCACAACTAGCTGGTCAGACACAAATTAACACAGTACACACATACACTGTACACACACACAGTACAGACATACACTGGTACACACACACAGTACACACACACTACACACACACTACACACACACTACACACACACACTGTACACACACACAGTACACACACACTACACACACACACTGTACACACACACAGTACACACACACACAGTACATACACAGTGTACACACAGAGTACACACACAGAGTACACACACAGTACACACACAGTACACACACACTACACACACAGTACACACACTACACACACTAGCAATCTAAAGCAACGCAGTAAATTCAAAGAAGCAATGTTCTAAAGCCAACAGCCGGTCAACTTTAATCTTCGCCAGACACTTCACCACGGCCAATGCGCCAATATAAATTCCGCAACATTTAATGCTGCCTTGTGAAATACAAACACAACTCAATTAAATTGTCATGTCCATGCTCATTTCAGATTAAGACCGGTCGCACAAAAGCACCCT
>NW_024705898.1:0-20392 GCF_018977255.1 Callorhinchus milii | reverse complement strand
GAATATGGATTTATTCTTCCAGGATTGTGGGAGACTGTAGGTACCGATTTAACGGAGAATTTTGCCAAATCAGATTTGTATTAAGGCCGTGACAACACAGGCAATGATTTGGTGTCATGTAATGAAACAAAGATATGTTTTGCATATGTGTGAGAGTTGCTCCACCCTCCACGAAGGCATGCAAGTGCAGCGCAGGGCCAGAGATGGCTTCGTGCGATAACGATGCAGAAGACGACCACCATGATAATGATGGTACGAGCAATGGTTTTAATAATGAGCATTATAATGAAGGTAACAGCATATTTAGTGGTTATAATGGCGGAGACAATGAATATGATAATAGATGAAGACGACAATTGAAGATAAACGGAGTTGAACTGCAGGGGCGAGAGCTTGCGTTGCCTTGTTTGTGTTGCTACTTAGTCGCTCGTCATAGAGGGACTGCTCGGCAATGACGACAGCGTTGATACGTTTGCTGCTGTAGCTGATGATCGACCAACCCACGCTATTGCCTCGATCTTAAGGCCACCCCGCCAACCCTTGCAAGCAACGCATGACAGGGTCACGTGCGTGCACGAAGGGTGTTTGCACACCACAACCAGATGCTCATTTGTCTTATTTTATTATTTGACATTTAGGGTTGAGTCGCCCTTGGGGAGGCCCAGAACAGGTGCCGCTGATGTTTGTCACAGCCAGGAATCGAATTCAGATCTCCAGGTTTTGTAGCACAGTGCACTAACCACTACAGCACCACACCATGTGAACACATACATATATATGCAAACATCAAAGGAAGTGGACTGACAAAGGGTTGTACGTTATTTGTATCTCTGTTCATGATTTCATTCTTTTTCATATTAAAAGATCAAAAGCTGCTTATCCTTTTGGAAATAACACACATTTATAATAGTAATAAAAAAATTCAATTTATAGGGAATTCCACAGTGGAGCAGTGCAAGAGAAGCCACAGAAAAGGAGAGGTGACCTGCAGTGTGGTAGGTGAGTGATTGGTTGAGCGAGTAGGTGAGTGATTGATTGATTGAGTGGGTGAGTGAGTGAGTGATTGAGTGAATGAGTCATTGTGACCTGCAGTCTGGTGGTTGAACACAGCACGGATAGAACGAAACAGTCAGTCTGGGAGATCGAGTCCTGAATGATTGAAGTTCACGGGATCAGTAACCGTGGAAGTTCTTGTATGGAATCCGCTGAATGTGAATATCATGTAGAACAACGGGTCAGATTATTTGTAATCACGGCGATTGCGATCTCTGCGACCCACCACGGTGTGACCTTGGAGTGTCTCACAGGAGGAGCTGCAGCCTCAAATCTAGGGTTGCCATCTCTTCGGGTTTGGCTCTGACAATCCCATAATCGGCATCTGTGTTCGCGTTGCGGGAGATGATTTTTTGCCGAGATCTGGTATCGCTATGCTTTGAACTGTATTGCAGTAAATTGCACAGTTCTGATAGACCCAGGCTGACTGACAAATATGTCTAGGTTTGCTCTGCAGTGGAAAAGGTGGCAACCCTGGTTCTTACCCGGTTTGTAGGAGAATCCCGGAGACAGGAAGAGTCCCTGCTGCGCTGCTGTCATGGCTGCCAGTGCCCGCTGGTCTTGTGGGAAGATGGGGATCATGAGGGGAGACATGTGACCCTGGACCTGCTAAACACAACAAGAACAAATTATAGATTTCATTGGTAGCGCAACATGCACGCAAAAGCATCTAAACAACACGTGCATAGCATGCTTTGACCAATTTGACTACTGCTACATCAGCAAATATTGCAAAATATAACTTTATTTGTACCATGGGCTCGCAGTCTCAAACCATTATAGACTCACGCACCAGCGTCAACCCTCACAATATGATCGCGGGCGGCCATGCACCCATAACATATATATATATCAAGATTAACACTCCTTCTAAAAGCTCTCTAAAATGTAAATTAACAAACCATGGAAATTATAAACTCGCTTCTTACTACTCTAAACAGCCGTGCAAATGGGCACTAATAAAACCCGGTGTGGAGTGAAAGGAATTGTGCATCTACCACAATTCCGTGAACCACTGCCCACGGCCTTGCGGCCCACAGGTTATGGAGCACTGCTCTAGGCCTAACCTCGTACAGCTACAAGTAGACTTTAACTCTGTTCTTCAAAGATAGTCGGCTATCACGATCAGTTACCATAAGTCGTAAAAATGATTCCTTTTTGTGGAGGTTCCAGGTCCATGCTCATGTTCAAGGCTCACAGGCCCCTTCCATTTTGAATATAGAAGCGCACTATTGCCGGGGGCTTAGACGACACGTATACTTTACACACAGGTTTTTGGAGCCAATGTGACACCATATTGGGCAAAGTCCGACCATGTGATACGGTGACAAATTTTCTAGATTTTGCCTTGATGATTTGTGACGTAGTTTCAAAAGCGAAATGTCGCTCGATTCTGTTGTGAGGATTGCTCTTCAACTCACGGGTGAGCTGAAATAATAACAGTTTGCACGTGAAATGTTTGTACGTGTGACTTGTTTAGCTGCGTCGGGCTTCGGAGGGTTTCTTATGACACAGATTTGGACAGATCGCTATGTGGCCTCACTCCAAAAATCAACTACGAATTATATGTAATATCAATTAGTTATAGTGAAAAGCAAGAACCAACGTGAATTTCTCTTCATATCTGGTACTGCCACAGTTCACACGTCATCTTCTTCACCAATGTCGATGCAGGTGTTTAGTAAGATTGTCGTCGCTGCGGTGATGTGCTGAGCGCTACTTCACGTCACGGGCCCAGGAGCGAGCAGCAGTAGAGAGCCCCCCCACCCCCCCACTGGGTTCCACCCTCCCAGCCAGTCACCAAATTATATGTTCAAGTGAAGCGACAATGTTCGGGGGTCATGGGATTTTTTTTACCACACAATTAAACACAAGGATATTCCCATATAAGAGTGGCAGGCATTTTTATACATATATAATTTGGCTTGGCTGTTTTGGCTGGTGTTTAAATTAACTAAAAATGGTTTTGGGTAAAATTTCATATTTGCTGTTGTAGGATTCTAAGATTCACTCGACATTCTAAAGGCTCAGGAACATCAAACGTAACTATTTAAGCTGACCAAGTGACATGAGAAAAATGGTGTCTAGCTATAATGTCACAGTCACAGCCACTGGGATATTAATTATGTGGATATCAACACAAAAACATCTTATTTCTGAAGAAGAAGCAAAACCTTTTCACCCAGGGTTTTAAATCGTACCACGTAAATCACTTATGTGATAATGAACAATGTTACATTACATTTGTCCGTGATGGATACATTGTAACACAGTGTAAAGGTTCACAAACCGACACCTTCTCCAGCGGATGACGCTTCCCCGTCTAATGGAAAATATCCGTGCAGGTGCAGGCACGGTGTCAACACAACACAACCATTCAGAGTACAGCTGCAGCATTGTACTAACCTAGCCTGCACACAACGACACAACATAATCACTCGCGTCATTGTGAGAAAATATAAGCAACAAAATATATAAGCAGACAACAAGGCTCCCTTATATGGAAGGATAATTTGCTCTCTGGATCCAGTCATCATCCTTGATTGCCCGGCAAAGCTACAACCGGTCTCAACACCGCACATGAGCTCGTTTCATTGCTCCATTAGTTGGTTCTGGTGTGCCCTTGGAAAGTGCTCTAGGTACGTATGTGTGTGTGTTTTGCTGTGCACGTTGCCTGGTACAAGTGCCATGGCGAACGGTGGTTGTTGTTGTTTGCTGCGTCATGCTTATCAACTTTGGAGCCGTCGATTTTCAATAAAGACACCTGCCCAAGAAACCTGTCGCTTGATAAGCATGTTGGTTTTTGCACTACTTGTTACACTCAGTGGTACACGAGGCTCAATGTCTCGCAGGCTCAACGATATGTACATCAGTGCCGCACGATCTCATCATAAAGGAGTGGCCTTCGATTCAATGCAATAGAGAAATGCGGCGAGTGAGATTATCCCTTGCTGTGATCATCTGGACGAGATACAGTGCTGCAAGCCTAGCGGGCAGCAATCTCAATGCTGTGCCAGACCGGACCACGGAAACAGTGACGTGGCATCACCACCGTGCACGGCGACTCTCCCGTCACACTTTTGGAGATGAAAGCAAATTTTTTTTAACTCAGTGTGAATTGGATATACGTGATCGAGTGAACAGAACTACGTCTCGCGAGTAGGAATAAGCGATTGTACGGCTGCCTCGGCGTAGCATCACACAAGGCGACGCGATGCTGCTGGATGCTTCTAGATGCTACCCCCGCGCCTCAGTCTTTGTTTGGCTTGCGTACGCATCTCACGTGTTATTGCGGACTGTGCTTTACCCTATATTATATATTATTTATTCCAACGCGATTTCAATAACGGATGCAACTACCGCGTTAAAAGAGAACAGATTGTACCACAACTTTGGAGCAATATAGCTGCAGAAAACATCCCAATATAGGTTCACAGAGCTTGGGAAAATGTTGGAGCCGCTACTGGCTGTCTTCCCGCTTCACTGCAGTTCCCGCGCCCCTGAATAAACCTCTGAATGAAAATGTTGCGCCTTACAAATTCTGAATGATCATTATTAAACTCAAACGTACGTTTCAAGGAAGAAGTGGCAATTTATCCAAAGCTTGGAAAATATGACATTGTACAGAATTAGGATGTTGTTTTTAAAGCTCCTAATGTCAACCAGGGGACTGGAGTCCTGTTATGAGATTCTCCTGATTTTGCTTAAACGCAATGGTGTGTTGAGTTAGATCCAATTAGTATTTTGGCGGCGTCGACCGGGAACCATCAACGTGGGTGGTACAATATACTGTATTGCTGCACCAGTGCAAACATACAAAAACATACTTTTGCTAGAGAGAAAATGCAGTTAGCAGCTCAAGCTGATGGGTGTCAGCATATGCAAGCAAGTGCTTTTTATAGTCTGTGCTTCAGAGCATTTACAGTCTGCATTATGTTGGAAGACACAGCCCCTGAATATTAAAAAAAAATACTTTTTTTGCTGTTACCAACCTTGTGAACCCTTACTGTCAACAAATAAATGTGGTTTAAAGCCCTCTGATCTGAACGTATCATCGTGGTTACAATGGGGTTATTTTCCACCTACAAGTCTGCGTACATTATTTTCCAGCTTCTTCTTCTTCCGTGGCCCTGACTCAAGGTGATTGCACTCTGGATGGCCTCATAACAATAAATAGTCTTTATTTCATCAACTTTGAGAGGAACAACACTGCCTTTCAGCAACAACAACCACCGTCTTTGTATCTCTCAACCGTAAAAAGCGCTGCGCTCCTAGCCTCTGCACCACGCGTGCGAGTGCAGGTTTTCTGCACAGTTGCTGTCAAGTTTTGTGTTCTTTGTTGGGGGGGTAAAAACTACAAAAATAAAATCCCGAACGATACTTGGAAACGACCCTGGTGAGTGGTTGTGTTTTAAAACCCTTTTTTGAATATTCATTTTGGTGTCTTATAACGGTGTTTATAATTGTTGTTTTCTTTAAATCGTACTGCGCCTGTCCGCACAACGTGTTTACAACGTGGGATGTGAAAAGCAAAAGGAGTACAAATCCTTTTGATTTGCATTTTTTCTCATTCATGGAGAATTTAAAATATTTTCCTGGTAAGCCATGCGCAAAGCTAACACATTTAATTCCTGTCCAAATGCTCACAAATAAGCAATTGCATACAGTGTGAACAGTGAATTACATATCTCATGCGAAATGGAGAACTTCAATATTATATTTAAACATTTTCATATATTAAGTTATTATATAATTGACAAGTAACATTACATATGTATAGTGAAATAACAAGTAATGAATTGAACATATTTAAGTCTATTCCTTTGCTCAATTCTTCAAAGCAGTTCTTAATGAAATAGTTGAAAGCTGCCATCACATGTTTTTTGACAAAATGTCGCTTTCACAAGAGCATGTTCACATGCTCGCCCAAGCTCAGCAGAGTCTGTGGGCACCGTCCGAGCAGCGTAGGACGCGATGTTTGATTTCCAAGGAAGTATTTGTTCCTTTCAAAAAGGCGGCAGCAGCTCCGGGCGACTGCAGCGCGACGACGGATCTTCGTGGAAGACATCAGAAGGCGACGCCACGAAAGGGTGACCGTGCGTCCACCCATATTCCTGAAACGCTGCGAAGCCCTTAGAAAGGATTGCAAACGCACCATTTTGTGTTGTTTGTGAAGAAAGAACAAGGCTATTATCTGCATCTTGTTTGGACATGCCAGGTGCAGACGCGCTCTACACATTGCATCCCTGCCAAAGATCTGACCACAGAGAAGAACGAAAACAATCACAGAATCTTGACAAGGATCTGCTTCTGTCTTTGGGCTATGACATTCTGGCAAGTGCGAGGCACATTCCAGAGCGGCAGGTAATGTGTGCTCTGTGGAGGAGATGCCGCTGCCATTTCCCATAACTCCTGACAGCGGAGTATCATTGCAAGTCTCTGCAACTGCCGGAGCAAACCGCAAAAAACACTTTTTGCCTTTCACTCAAATTCTCCTCCCTGCCCTGAGGCCCGAAGGGGAACAATAAAGTTCCACCGGTACAATTAGAGGAGAGCAGTTGTTGTCTAAGAGCACAATTAGAAACAAAAATAATAACAAATGCCCCCAAATCAGAATTTATGAATCTGATTATGACCAAATACGTACACAGCAAGTTCAAAAGTCAATTACACACGTACAGTATGTCAACAGTCAATGAATGTCGGGTTTATAGTCTGTGCCGGGCTAAACTTTTCCAGCTCGCTTGCCAACACCACGAACAGAAACCTTCCACGTCCAATGCGGAAAAGTGCACGCACAGCGCGAAGCGTCGCTGAACGTCCCCCGCAAGTGGAGCGTGAGCTCTGTGGCCGCGTGCGTGCGGTGGCGCAGGCTGCTTTCCACGCGCCCGACGCAGCCTCCGTGCACGCGCACGGCGCCGCTACAGCGAGAGGAGGTGGGTGGCCCGCCTCGTGGACCGGCAATGCGTGGCCCAAGAAAGCCACTGCTCTCACTTGGGAGATGGCAAGGATATTCATCACAACCTACCTTCGCATCAATTACCAGAACAGGGGTGGCTCATTCACAAAGTGAATGTCAGTGTCTTACCCAAGATGTTGAGATGTTACCCATTCAAGAAATGGTTCACAAAAAATCGTTACACTATGAGCCCTGTGACTTAATTTCTACACTGCGTTGTTTTGCTCTGATTTAATTTTGCTTTACAGCACTACTTTTGCTATGTTTCTGGTCGTCGAGGTGGGTTTTGCAAATCGGACGCTATCCCGGTCTCTTGCGTTCTCACTTGGTCAAACAAAAAAACCTCGACACTCTACACCCATCGTTCAATTTTGATGTTGGTCAGAATACAGTGACTCCTGCCTGTGGTACAGGTGAGAGGGGAGGTTGGGTGGGGCACAGAATGGCAACAATTTCATATTTTACCCAGTTTGGCAAACTACACCTTTGGTTTTGTAAGCAGTTCTTAGCATGGCATGCATTGCATTACTGAAGCAGTGCCCAGGGGTAGTGTGAAACTTGTTGCAAACCCTTAAACAATGGACAGTTTCTAAATGCAGCCCAACATGTTTTTTACGACGCAGCTCAGCGTCTCGATCGCATTGTCGCTGCGGTTCTTCCACAACAATCTCAAGTTTACACCAGCCTCAATTTATACAAAACCAACCATGGCCAATCAGAAGAACCCGAGGACTTCTGAAATATGAAGTGCTCAAAAAATGGGGATGCTACAGTAGAAGGAAGCGATGCAAATACCGGACATTGCATCGATTGGAGCGCAAGCAGCCAACATTCCTCATTATAATATTCAGAATGTTCTAGAAAAAAAACCAGGGAAGTAGTATTCTCATTCAATGTATATGCAAGGAAACTTCAATCTATTTTACACCACAGATTGCACAGCTTAAAGCGTAAATTACAGACGATGCAAGCCGTATCTGGATATCGCTAACAATAAACAGCAAAGAAACAAATATCACGAGAAAATGTCTGGAAGAGATTTTCCCATTAAAGTATGAGTTTGTGATCGGATCAATTGCGACGCTGTTATTCCGCAGCTAGCCACAGTCACAAAGCCAACATACACACAGACAACACTGGTGAGCTTGAGCAGGGAATGCTGGGTGTAATGACTGCCACGGATGGCCTATTCGCTGTGCCGCATTGTGTCAGCCGAGTGTAGGGCCGGATTAAATTCTTGAAGGCCCGATGAACTTCTGTTCTGTAGGCCTTCAGTGATAACACTTGTCTTCCCTTACACTACTCTCTACTGAGAATGAGAAAAAATCTGGACAAGTGAATCTCTGGTGTTAATTTCTCTCTCACCTTACGAAAGAGAAAGATTGACATTACTCTGCCTCTTTGTATATACACTGTGCCTATCTTTGCTATATATACATATATTTATTCAAAAATATATTTTCGTTACATTTTTTTTATCATGCAAACAACAACAACAAACCACGGTCAAAAATAGTTTTAGTTTTCGTAGGCCCTAGGCAGAGAGCCTATGGTGCCTATTGGATCATACAGCCCTGGCCGAGTGACCACTTTGTTGGGTTACCACCTTTCCCAATGGAGACCAAACCCAGACGCATCTCACAGTCTGCCTGGGGCTATCGAGACCATGCAGTCTACGGTGATAAGTTTAACACGTAGGCTTCCGCGACCAATATCATCCATAACAGGTTTTTTGTGGTTATATCGCATAAATATAAATGTGTCGTTAAACCCACCACAGCCAATTAGTAAGGTTTGTCACGTAAACAGAACATGCCAATTCGTTACTAGGACAGCACACCGGTGTTTTGAGAGCAAATCCACAACATTTACAATCTGAGTATGGTGATTAGGTTTAATTCAGTTCCAATACAAGATCTCGGTACAAATTGATTCCTGCCACCCAACACACAGATGCCGATTCGCAGACTGTATCGGGTCAAAGTGGTGCAGGAGGCACTCGTAAGCAATTCGCTACGTCACACGGCCAGAGATGCCGCATGAAACAAGGAGCGAATCTCTAAGAGAGCAAAACCTTTCCAAAGAAGGGTGGTTACTTGACTTTGTGCACCAGCAGATGGTTCTTTACACATAACCTCTGCACATGAACGAAAATTTAATGTCGGTTTTGTTACAGCATTTCAGCGTCTCTATATTGTAAGCGGTTAAACTAATTGCCAGCATACCCAGTGTCAAGAGACTGTGCTGTGAACCCCATTACAATGCTTGGCGCGAGTGAGTTCACGCAAAACCGCGCACAACAGCAGATGGGAAACGGCGGTACGTTTCTATCATCCCAGCAAGCGTGCCCAGGGTGTGGTCATAGACATCAGTGGCACATAATAGAGAAGATGAATCTGCCCTTATCATCACTTGGGTCACCATAAAACAAGTACCCAGTGTCAATGTTGTTACATCACCAAAGGGACATTGAAGGCAGTCAGGTGTGAGTGCTCGTCACACCTCCTCACAAGCGCTGTTGAGGATATTTCAATCAATTTGCACCACACAAGCATTCCCAGTGAAATGCGGGACTTTCTGAGTGGTGCATACTTTGTGCGTGTATATTGGCTTGAGCAGGTAACTGTTGGCACAAACCACAACTTTATACGCAGTCTGGACAATCCTCTCCATATATGGGGCTGACCCAGAGGCACAAGGCAGCAGTGAACACCGATGCCTATACCGTAGCGATGAGTCCCAATGAGGGCGAAGAAGGTCTGCAGCTGTGTCTTTGTTTTACTGCTGCCTGTTGTTGGGATGACCACATGTGTTCAGCTATTGAAGGCGGTGGTTCTAAACGACACACATCGTTATTTTGAGCTAGTGGTCTGTACAAGGCTGAGAGCTTCGTACGTACAATGCCGCAACTCATTTGCGAGCTGTTAAATCTGCTAATTGAAGTACACATGCGTTTGTGTGTTTGATATTCTTACTTGGGGTGTAACGATTCATCAACGTGTAATGATAGACGTTTCTCCATGTATGCAAATTGCATCGGCAATAATATACAAATAATTTGCTTTGTTATGTTTAGGTGAATGAGCGAACAAAACTGTACGCGACAGAACCAAAAATAGCGACGGTCCAAATGAGACGGTGAATATGAGAGACGAAAAAAAAATTGTTGAATACATTTGTGACCCTGAAACATGACAATGGACTTACCAGGGAGTGCTTCATCACACCCCTCACGTATACCGAGGCTCTCACGACCAATGTTAAGATTCATCATTGATTTCTGTTGGGTTAGAGTGTCGCGTAGGTTTTTAAACAATACTCCTCCACTATCCAACAGAACCAATCAAATCAAGTTGTCAAGTCATGGGCAAATATGTAGATGGATTTGTTGTTGTTTATTCGCAAAACTGAATTGTTGAAAAGCAAGAAACATGTTTACAATTGTGTCCTGACGTTTCGCCGGAGATTACAACCAGCATCATCAGGTGGGACAGCAGCTCCTGCGTGTCTCTTGCTTTTCAAAGTATGCCCCCTCAGGTTTTGTTGAAATACCAAATCACTTAATTATGTTTGTCCACGTGACAAATTGATTTGACTGGTGTAGGGTTGTAGTTAAACAATGTGTGTTACATCTACACCATCTCACCACAAATAAACCAATCGTGAATCGTATTACACCCCTAGCTTTTACACACCAGCCTTTAAGTATGTTGATCTACGGTGAACTACACACTGCTTGGCAGTACTGGACTGCGAGTCTGTGGACCCAAATTCGATTCCGAGCCTTGTGTCCCCCGCTACATGTCGCCTGCACCTCGTAATGAATGTGTGGAGCATGAACACAGCATCCCGCGATGGTGGCAACACGTTACCCTGCATACATGTACGGTGATTAGTAAAGAAATGCGTGGATTCATATTTACCCTGTGTTTATGAGGGAGTTTCATTATTTATGATGGATGGTCCATTGTAAACACTCGTCTCTTCCACTGCTCCACTTTGGAATTCCCTCCCTTCATTATTCTCTTTTATCTCCGAGCTCTCACGACGGTAACCTCACTCAATATAAGCAACATAGTATCCATACTATTTGGTTCTTTCGGTAAAGTCACGTAGGTATAAAATATAATATATACCTGCGTGACCATACCGAAAGAACCAGAGTATGGATTCCTGCAGTCAGGAAAGCTTCAAATCAACGTAGTATATCTTTATCTGTAAAAAAAATGATGGCGTTGTTTGTTGGTCATTTGACGTTTTTTGGGCCTCTGGACTTGTGCTCAGCAACTGTTACATTATATATTTATTTTTATATACTGACTAAAGTGCCACTCACTGTGGGAACAGTTTAGAATATCGTTCTACTGTGTTAAGTCATAGGTTGCTCAGCGTCTCTTCGTCGTGTTCCCCGCGTCCATGCCTCTACTACACTACGACTCTATCGACTGAAATGCATGTTTGAGCAAGCGGTAACTACTGAACAATTGTAAAAAAAAAAACTCGGCAGCATTTTAACAAAAACCATGAGGTCTGACCTTCAAAATAACAAACTTGAGTTTTGAGTGGCACTCTATTTCTACCCTTATATGAAAACTAGTTTTATTTATGTTTGTAATCTATATTTTAAACATAGAAACAAATGCAAGACGTGTGTTAATCTGTATTTCACACGTTTGTCCGTCATATTGGCAATAGCTGAACACAGTTACGAAGTTAATCTATTTTTAAATCTGTGCAAAGGACAATCTTAATCGTAAGTCTCAATGTTTTAAAGTGTAATATGCGTAGCGTGTGTAAGTATTTTCACAAAGTGTGTTCTCGCTGTGCGCATTGTTCGCCAATCGCCCACAGGTACCACAGACATTCCTGCTGCGGTTCGTCTCATTGTGGAGACTCACAAAAGCGCAGCTTGGCACTGCTCCAAGCCACGAGCAATGCAGCTGCTCAAATTTCCCACTACCTGCACCCACCCACCCATGAAAAAATATTAAAGTTATTTAATTTAATTAGAAGATAACGTGCCAAAAAGGGCGCCGAACATCCTCACAGCTCGCAGCGTGCGTGCGGACTGGCTGCGGATTGACTAGCGGGTGAGCAGCGATCCGCTCAACTACTTTGGGGTTTTAGAGTTTTTCTTGGATCGTTTATTCCAGGCAACCTCTCTGGCTTCCACCAAATTCCGATTCACTCGAGTTTGCCTTCGAGAGGTTTTAGCTGTACATGAAAGTGTCCTTTTACATATATATCATCCGAAATTCGTGACTGGGCTGAAACTATAGACCCACGACCCTTGAGCAGCTAGTTTAATCACAGGTGTCCGAACCCTGGATCTGAACCCAGGGGCTCTATATTGACGGCTCTGCATTGACGGCTCAGTCTTCTTACCGCTGAGCCACTCGGCCACCCGGTGATGTAACGATCGAATCCGATTTTGTAAGAAAATATCATTGCAATTTAAAAAACACGCTGTGGTGATAAGCGAACTTTAAACATCAATCTGTTTGATCTTTATCAATGCCGAGAATAGTTGGAAACACATTAATCCAGAACTGGACTACTGCATTTAAAACATCACCGCTTAGTAACTGCCACTTGATAAACATTTAAATGCAGACATCAGTAACAAATTAATTAACAATTATAATGCATACAACATTCACCTATTATTTTGTACAAAATATTACTTATACGTATGCACGTTTTATAATTTCAGCCGGATTTAATTAAAATAATTGCGAATAAAAGGGGCAAATTAATGACATTGTAGGTGTGAAATTGGAAGAATAATGTTTTCCCATCTTTCTAAAAAAGTGTGAGGGTAAAGGATTAATTCCCGCGTGTCCTTTAAGAGTGGCCATGTTCGCTGGCGATCCGGCAGGGCCACACGCTGGTGGAAACGACGCAGAACGGCGCCGACCGGTCCGCGTTGGCCAGAGATGCCGTGCGAGTGGCGTGTGCCATGCTGGTGGTGTGTGTCGTGATGGTGGTGTGTGTCGTGCGAGTGGAGTGTGTCGTGCTGGTGGTGGGTGTCGTGCTGGTGGAGTGTGTCGTGCTGGTGGTGGTGTGTCGTGATGGTGGAGAGTGTCGTGCTGGTGGTGTGTGTCGTGCTGGTGGAGTGTGTCGTGCTGGTGGAGTGTGTCGTGATGGTGGAGTGTGTCGTGATGGTGGTGTGTGTCGTGCTGGTGGAGTGTGTCGTGATGGTGGTGTGTGTCGTGCTGGTGGTGTGTGTCGTGATGGTGGTGTGTGTCGTGATGGTGGAGTGTGTCGTGATGGTGGGTGTGTGTCGTGATGGTGGTGTGTCTCTGGTGGTGGAGTGTGTCGTGCTGGTGGAGTGTGTCGTGATGGTGGTGTGTGTCGTGATGGTGGAGTGTGTCGTGATGGTGGAGTGTGTCGTGATGGTGGTGTGTATCGTGATGGTGGTGTGTGTCGTGATGGTGGAGTGTGTCGTGATGGTGGTGTGTGTCGTGATGGTGGAGTGTGTCGTGCTGGTGGTGTGTGTCGTGATGGTGGTGTGTGTCGTGATGGTGGTGTGTGTCGTGATGGTGGTGTGTGTCGTGCTGGTGGTGTGTGTCGTGATAATGGAGTGTGTCGTGATGGTAGAGTGTGTCGTGCTGGTGGTGTGTGTCGTGATGGTGGTGTGTGTCGTGATGGTGGTATGTGTCGTGATGGTGGTGTGTGTCGTGCTGGTGGAGTGTGTCGTGCTGGTGGTGTGTGTCGTGATGGTGGTGTGTGTCGTGCTGGTGGTGTGTGTCGTGATGGTGGTGTGTGTCGTGATGGTGGTGTGTGTCGTGATGGTGTGTGTCGTGCTGGTGGTGTGTGTCGTGATGGTGGTGTGTGTCGTGATGGTGGTGTGTGTCGTGATGGTGGTGTGTGTCGTGATGGTGGAGTGTGTCGTGATGGTGGTGTGTGTCGTGCTGGTGGAGTGTGTCGTGATGGTGGAGTGTGTCGTGCTGGTGGTGTGTGTCGTGATGGTGGTGTGTGTCGTGATGGTGGTGTGTGTCGTGATGGTGGTGTGTGTCGTGATGGTGGAGTGTGTCGTGATGGTGGTGTGTGTCGTGATGGTGGTGTGTTGTCGTGATGGTGAGTGTGTCGTGCTGGTGGTGTGTGTCGTGATGGTGGTGTGTGTCGGATGGTGGTATGTGTCGTGATGGTGGTGTGTGTCGTGCTGGTGGAGTGTGTCGTGATGGTGGTGTGTTTCGTGCTGGTGGTGTGTGTCGTGATGGTGGTGTGTGTCGTGATGGTGGTGTGTGTCGTGATGGTGGTGTGTGTCGTGATGGTGGAGTGTGTCGTGCTGGTGGTGGGTGTCGTGCTGGTGGAGTGAGTGTGCTGATGGTGGTGTGTGTCGTGATGGTGGAGTGTGTCGTGATGGTGGTGTGTGTCGTGCTGGTGGAGTGTGTCGTGATGGTGGTGTGTGTCGTGATGGTGGTGTGTGTCGTGATGGTGGTGTGTCGTGATGGTGGAGTGTGTCGTGATGGTGGAGTGTGTCGTGCTGGTGGTGTGTGTCGTGATGGTGGTGTGTGTGTGATGGTGGAGTGTGTCGTGATGGTGTGGTGTGTCGTGATGGTGGTGTGTGTCGTGATGGTGGTGTGTGTCGTGATGGTGGTGTGTGTCGTGCTGGTGGTGTGTGTCGTGATAATGGAGTGTGTCGTGATGGTAGAGTGTGTCGTGCTGGTGGTGTGTGTCGTGATGGTGGTGTGTGTCGGATGGTGGTATGTGTCGTGATGGTGGTGTGTGTCGTGCTGGTGGAGTGTGTCGTGCTGGTGGTGTGTGTCGTGATGGTGGTGTGTGTCGTGATGGTGGTGTGTGGTAGTGCTGGTGGTGGTGTGTCGTGATGGTGGTGTGTGTCGTGATGGTGGTGTGTGTCGTGATGGTGGAGTGTGTCGTGCTGGTGGTGTGTGTCGTGATGGTGGTGTGTGTCGTGATGGTGGTGTGTGTCGTGATGGTGGAGTGTGTCGTGATGGTGGTGTGTGTCGTGTGCTGGTGGAGTGTGTCGTGATGGTGGAGTGTGTCGTGCTGGTGGTGTGTGTCGTGATGGTGGTGTGTGTCGTGATGGTGGAGTGTGTCGTGCTGGTGGTGTGTGTCGTGATGGTGGTGTGTGTCGTGATGGGTGGAGTGTGTCGTGATGGTGGTGTGTGTCGTGATGGTGGAGTGTGTCGTGATGGTGGTGTGTGTCGTGATGGTGGTGTGTGTCGTGATGGTGGAGTGTGTCGTGATGGTGGAGTGTGTCGTGATGGTGGCGTGTGTCGTGATGGTGGTGTGTGTCGTGATGGTGGAGTGTGTCGTGATGGTGGTGTGTGTCGTGATGGTGGTGTGTGTCGTGCTGGTGGAGTGGTGTCGTGATGGTGGTGTGTGTCGTGATGGTGGAGTGTGTCGTGATGGTGGTGTGTGTCGTGATGGTGGTGTGTGTCGTGCTGGTGGGTGTGTTCGTGATGGTGGTGTGTGTCGTGATGGTGGGTGTGTCGTGATGGTGGTGTGTGTCGTGATGGTGGAGTGTGTCGTGATGGTGGTGTGTGTCGTGATGGTGGTGTGTGTCGTGATGGTGGAGTGTGTCGTGATGGTGGTGTGTGTCGTGATGGTGGTGTGTGTCGTGATGGTGGTGTGTGTCGTGCTGGTGGTGTGTGTCGTGATGGTGGTGTGTGTCGTGATGGTGGTGTGTGTCGTGATGGTGGAGTGTGTCGTGCTGGTGGTGTGTGTCGTGATGGTGGTGTGTGTCGTGATGGTGGAGTGTGTCGTGATGGTGGTGTGTGTCGTGATGGTGGGTGGTGTGTCGTGATGGTGGTGTGTGTCGTGATGGTGGTGTGTGTCGTGATGGTGGTTGTGTGTGTGGTGGTGTGTGTCGTGTGTGGTGTGTCTGTGTTGTGTGTCGTGATGGTGGTGTGTGTCGTGATGGTGGAGTGTGTCGTGCTGGTGGTGTGTGTCGTGATGGTGGTGTGTGTCGTGATGGTGGTGTGTGTCGTTGTGGTGGAGTGTGTCGTGATGGTGGTGTGTGTCGTGATGGTGGTGTGTGTCGTGATGGTGGTGTGTGTCGTGATGGTGGTGTGTGTCGTGATGGTGGAGTGTGTCGTGATGGTGGTGTGTGTCGTGATGGTGGTGTGTGTCGTGATGGTGGTGTGTGTCGTGATGGTGGAGTGTGTCGTGATGGTGGGTGTGTCGTGATGGTGGTGTGTGTCGTGATGGTGGTGTGTGTCGTGATGGTGGTGTGTGTCGTGATGGTGGTGTGTCGTGATGGTGGTGTGTGTCGTGATGGTGGTGTGTGTCGTGATGGTGGTGTGTGTCGTGCTGGTGGAGTGTGTCGTGATGGTGGAGTGTGTCGTGATGGTGGTGTGTGTCGTGATGGTGGGTGTGTCGTGATGGTGGTGTGTGTCGTGATGGTGGAGTGTGTCGTGATGGTGGTGTGTGTCGTGATGGTGGTGTGTGTCGTGATGGTGGTGTGTGTCGTGATGGTGGTGTGTGTCGTGCTGGTGGTGTGTGTCGTGATGGTGGTGTGTGTCGTGATGGTGGTGTGTGTCGTGATGGTGGTGTGTGTCGTGATGGTGGTGTGTGTCGTGATGGTGGAGTGTGTCGTGATGGTGGGTGTGTCGTGATGGTGGAGTGTGTCGTGATGGTGGTGTGTGTCGTGATGGTGTGTGTGTCGTGCTGGTGGAGTGTGTCGTGATGGTGGTGTGTGTCGTGATGGTGGTGTGTGTCGTGCTGGTGGTGTGTGTCGTGATGGTGGTGTGTGTCGTGATGGTGGTGTGTGTCGTGCTGGTGGTGTGTGTCGTGATGGTGGTGTGTGTCGTGCTGGTGGTGTGTGTCGTGATGGTGGAGTGTGTCGTGCTGGTGGTGTGTGTCGTGATGGTGGTGTGTGTCGTGCTGGTGGTGTGTGTCGTGATGGTGGAGTGTGTCGTGATGGTGGTGTGTGTCGTGATGGTGGTGTGTGTCGTGATGGTGGTGTGTGTCGTGATGGTGGTGTGTCGTGATGGTGGGTGTGTCGTGATGGTGGTGTGTGTCGTGATGGTGGTGTGTGTCGTGCTGGTGGTGTGTGTCGTGATGGTGGGTGGAGTGTGTCGTGATGGTGGTGTGTGTCGTGATGGTGGTGTGTGTCGTGATGTGGTGTGTGTCGTGATGGTGGTGTGTGTCGTGATGGTGGAGTGTGTGGAGTGTGTCGTGATGGTGGTGTGTGTCGTGCTGGTGGAGTGTGTCGTGCTGGTGGTGTGTGTCGTGATGGTGGTGTGTGTCGTGATGGTGGAGTGTGTCGTGATGGTGGTGTGTGTCGTGATGGTGGTGTGTGTCGTGATGGTGGTGTGTGTCGTGATGGTGGTGTGTGTCGTGATGGTGGTGTGTGTCGTGATGGTGGAGTGTGTCGTGATGGTGGTGTGTGTCGTGATGGTGGTGTGTGTCGTGATGGTGGTGTGTGTCGTGATGGTGGGTGTGTGTCGTGATGGTGGTGTGTGTCGTGATGGTGGTGTGTGTCGTGATGGTGGAGTGTGTCGTGATGGTGGTGTGTCGTGATGGTGGGTGTGTCGTGATGGTGGTGTGTGTCGTGATGGTGGTGTGTGTCGTGATGGTGGTGTGTGTCGTGATGGTGGAGTGTGTCGTGATGGTGGAGTGTGTCGTGCTGGTGGAGTGTGTCGTGATGGTGGTGTGTGTCGTGATGGTGGTGTGTGTCGTGATGGTGGAGTGTGTCGTGATGGTGGAGTGTGTCGTGCTGGTGGTGTGTGTCGTGATGGTGGTGTGTGTCGTGATGGTGGTGTGTGTCGTGATGGTGGAGTGTGTCGTGCTGGTGGAGTGTGTCGTGATGGTGGTGTGTGTCGTGATGGTGGTGTGTGTCGTGATGGTGGTGTGTGTCGTGATGGTGAGTGTGTCGTGATGGTGGTGTGTGTCGTGATGGTGGTGGTGTGTCGTGATGGTGGTGTGTGTCGTGATGGTGGAGTGTGTCGTGATGGTGGTGTGTGTCGTGATGGTGGAGTGTGTCGTGGTGGTGTGTGTCGTGATGGTGGAGTGTGTCGTGATGGTGGTGTGTGTCGTGATGGTGGTGTGTGTCGTGATGGTGGTGTGTGTCGTGTTGGTGGTGTTGTCGTGATGGTGGTGTGTGTCGTGATGGTGGAGTGTGTCGTGCTGGTGGTGTGTGTCGTGATGGTGGTGTGTGTCGTGATGGTGGTGTGTGTCGTGATGGTGGTGTGTGTCGTGATGGTGGAGTGTGTCGTGATGGTGGTGTGTGTCGTGATGGTGGTGTGTGTCGTGCTGGTGGTGTGTGTCGTGATGGTGGAGTGTGTCGTGATGGTGGAGTGTGTCGTGATGGTGGTGTGTGTCGTGATGGTGGTGTGTGTCGTGATGGTGGAGTGTGTCGTGATGGTGGTGTGTGTCGTGATGCTGTGTGTGTCGTGGCTGGTGGTGTGTGTCGTGATGGTGGAGTGTGTCGTGATGGTGGTGTGTGTCGTGCTGGTGGTGTGTGTCGTGCTGGTGGTGTGTGTCGTGATGGTGGTGTGTGTCGTGATCGTGGTGTGTGTCGTGATGGTGGTGTGTGTCGTGCTGGTGGTGTGGTGTCGCTGTGGTGGTGTGTGTCGTGATGGTGGTGTGTGTCGTGATGGTGGTGTGTGTCGTGATGGTGGAGTGTGTCGTGATGGTGTGTGTGTGTGTGTGGCTGTGGTGTGTGTCGTGCTGGTGGTGTGTGTCGTGATGGTGGATGTGTCGTGCTGGTGGTGTGTGTCGTGATGGTGGTGTGTGTCGTGATGGTGGTGTGTGTCGTGCTGGTGGTGTGTGTCGTGGTGGTGGAGTGTGTCGTGATGGTGGTGTGTGTCGTGATGGTGGAGTGTGGTCGTGATGGTGGTGTGTGTCGTGATGGTGGTGTGTGTCGTGATGGTGGAGTGTGTCGTGATGGTGGTGTGTGTCGTGCTGGTGGTGTGTCGTGCTGGTGGTGTGTGTCGTGATGGTGGTGTGTGTCGTGATGGTGGAGTGTGTCGTGATGGTGGTGTGTGTCGTGATGGTGGTGTGTGTCGTGCTGGTGGTGTGTGTCGTGATGGTGGTGTGTGTCGTGCTGGTGGTGTGTGTCGTGATGTTGGAGTGTGTCGTGATGGTGGTGTGTGTCGTGATGGTGGTGTGTGTCGTGATGGTGGTGTGTGTCGTGATGGTGGAGTGTGTCGTGATGGTGGTGTGTGTCGTGATGGTGGTGTGTGTCGTGATGGTGGTGTGTGTCGTGATGGTGGAGTGTGTCGTGATGGTGGTGTGTGTCGTGATGGTGGAGTGTGTCGTGATGGTGGTGTGTGTCGTGATGGTGGTGTGTGTCGTGATGGTGGTGTGTGTCGTGATGGTGGAGTGTGTCGTGATGGTGGAGTGTGTCGTGATGGTGGAGTGTGGTGGATGGTGGTGTGTGTCGTGATGGTGGGTGTGTCGTGATGGTGGAGTGTGTCGTGATGGTGGAGTGTGTCGTGCTGGTGGTGTGTGTCGTGATGGTGGTGTGTGTCGTGATGGTGGTGTGTGTCGTGATGGTGGAGTGTGTCGTGATGGTGGAGTGTGTCGTGATGGTGGTGTGTGTCGTGATGGTGGTGTGTGTCGTGATGGTGGTGTGTGTCGTGATGGTGGGTGTGTCGTGATGGTGGTGTGTGTCGTGATGGTGGTGTGTGTCGTGATGGTGGTGTGTGTCGTGATGGTGGTGTGTGTCGTGATGGTGGAGTGTGTCGTGATGGTGGTGTGTGTCGTGATGGTGGTGTGTGTCGTGATGGTGGAGTGTGTCGTGATGGTGGAGTGTGGTCGTGATGGTGGTGTGTGTCGTGATGGTGGTGTGTGTCGTGATGGTGGTGTTGTCGTGATGGTGGTGTGTGTCGTGATGGTGGAGTGTGTCGTGCTGGTGGTGTGTGTCGTGATGGTGGTGTGTGTCGTGATGGTGGTGTGTGTCGTGATGGTGGTGTGTCGTGCTGGTGGAGTGTGTCGTGATGGTGGTGTGTGTCGTGATGGTGGTGTGTGTCGTGCTGGTGGATGTGTCGTGATGGTGGAGTGTGTCGTGATGGTGGAGTGTGTCGTATGGTGTCGTGTGTCGTGATGGTGGTGTGTGTCGTGATGGTGGTGTGTGTCGTGCTGGTGGTGTGTGTCGTGATGGTGGAGTGTGTCGTGATGGTGGAGTGTGTCGTGATGGTGGTGTGTGTCGTGATGGTGGTGTGTGTCGTGCTGGTGGTGTGTGTCGTGCTGGTGGTGTGTGTCGTGATGGTGAGTGTGTCGTGATGGTGTGTGGTGTCGTGATGGTGGAGTGTGTCGTGATGGTGGTGTGTGTCGTGATGGTGGTGTGTGTCGTGCTGGTGGTGTGTGTCGTGATGGTGGTGTGTGTCGTGATTGTGGTGTGTGTCGTGCTGGTGGTGTGTGTCGTGCTGGTGGAGTGTGTCGTGATGGTGGAGTGTGTCCGTGATG
>NW_024705897.1:0-20416 GCF_018977255.1 Callorhinchus milii | reverse complement strand
AACACAGGCCTTAACATACACACACACACACACACAAACATACACACAACAAAACACAGGCCTCAACACACACAAAAACACACACACACCCAACACAGGCTTCAACACACACACACAAACATACACACAATACAACACAGGCTTCAACACACACACATAAACATACACACAATACAACACAGGCCTTAACACACACACACACAAACATAAACACACACACAACATAGGCCTCAACACAAACTTACACACAATACAGGCCTCAACACAAACACACAAGCACACACACACACACAACACAGGCCTCAACACACACAAACATACACACACACACAAGACAGGTTTCAACACACACACACACAAACATACACACAACACAACACAGGCCTTAACATACACACACACACAACACAGGCTTCAACACACACATAAACATACACACAACACACACAACACAGGCTTCAACACATACACACACACAGACATACACACAACACAGGCCTCAACACACACAAACATACACACACACACAACACAGGCTTCAACACACACACACACAAACATACACACAACACAACACAGGCCTTAACATACACACACACACACACAACACAGGCTTCAACACACACATAAACATACACACAACACACACAACACAGGCTTCAACACATACACACCACACAGACATACACACAACACAGGCCTCAACACACACACACAAACAAACACACAACACAGACTTCAACACACACACAAACATACACACACACAACACAGTCAGCAACACAAACACAAACACACACACAACACAACACAAGCCTCAAAACACACACACATAAACATACACACAACACAACACAGGCCTCAACACACACAAATATACACACAACACAACACAGGCCTCAACAAACACACACACAAATATACACACCACACAACAGAGGCCTCAACACAAACATACATACACACACACAACACAGGCTTCAACACACACATAAACATACACGCAACACACACAATACAGGCATCAACACATACACACACAGAAACATACACACAACACAGGCCTCAAAACACACACACACACAAACACACACAACACAGGCTTCAACACACACACACACACACACAAACACACACACACAGCACAGGCTTCAACACACACACACACAAACATACACACAACACAACACAGGCTTCAACACACACACACAAACATACACACAACACAACACAGGCCTTAACACACACACTCAAACATACACACAACACAGACCTCAACACACACACAAACATACACACAACACAGGCTTCAACACACACACAAACACACAACACAGGCTTCAACACACACACACACACACACACACAAACATACACACAATACAACACAGGCTTCAACACACACACACATAAACATACACACAATACAACACAGGCCTTAACACACACACAAACATAAACACACACACAACACAGGCCTCAACACACACACAAACATACACACACACAAGACAGGCTTCAACACACACAAACATACACACAACACAGGCCTCAACACACACACACAAACATACACACAACACAACACATGCCTTAACATACACACACACACAACACAGGCTTCAACACATACACACACACAAACATACACACACACAACACAGGCCTCAACACACACACAAACATACACACAACACAACACAGGCCTCAACACAAACACACAAACACACACACGCACACAACACAGGCCTCAACACACACACACAAATATACACACAACACAGGCCTTAACACACACACACAAACATACACACAACACAACACAGGCCTTAACACACACACACAATCATACACACACACAACACAGGCTTCAACACACACACACAAACATACACACAACACAGGCCTCAACACACACACACACACACAAACACACACACACAGCACAGGCTTCAACACACACACACACAAACATGAACACAACACAACACAGGCTTCAACACACAGACACATAAACATACACACAACACAACACAGGCCTTAACACACACACTCAAACATACACACAACACGGACCTCAACACACACACAAACATACACACAACACAGGCCTCAACACACACACAAACATACACACAACACAGGCCTCAACACAAACATACACACACACAACACATGCCTTAACACACACACACAAACATACACACACACAACACAGTCAGCAACACAAACACAAACATACACACAACACACAACACAGGCCTCAACACACACACAAACATACACACAACACAGGCCTCAACACGCATACACACACACACAAACATACACACAACACAGGCTTCAACACACACACACACAAACACACACACACAACACAGGCTTCAACACACACACACACAAACATACACACACACAACACAGTCAGCAACACAAACACAAACATACACACAACACACAACACAGGCCTCAACACACACACAAACATACACACAACACAGGCCTCAACACGCATACACACACACACAAACATACACACAACACAGGCTTCAACACACACACACACATAAACATACACACAACACAACACAGGGCTTAACACACACACACAATCATACACACACACACACACACACACACAACACAGGCTTCAACACACACACAAACATACACACAACACAGGCCTCAACACACACACAAACATACACACAACACAGGCTTCAACACACACACACACACACAAACACACACACACACACAACACAGGCTTCAACACACACACACACAAACATACACACAATACAACACAGGCTTCAACACACACACATAAACATACACACAATACAACACAGGCCTTAACACACACACACACAAACATAAACACACACACAACATAGGCCTCAACACAAACTTACACACAATACAGGCCTCAACACAAACACACAAGCACACACACACACACAACACAGGCCTCAACACACACAAACATACACACACACACAAGACAGGCTTCAACACACACACACACACAAACATACACACAACACAACACAGGCCTTAACATACACACACACACAACACAGGCTTCAACACACACATAAACATACACACAACACACACAACACAGGCTTCAACACATACACACACACAGACATACACACAACACAGGCCTCAACACACACACACAAACAAACACACAACACAGACTTCAACACACACACAAACATACACACACACAACACAGTCAGCAACACAAACACAAACACACACACAACACAACACAAGCCTCAAAACACACACACATAAACATACACACAACACAACACAGGCCTCAACACAAACACACAAATATACACACAACACAACACAGGCCTCAACAAACACACACACAAATATACACACCACACAACAGAGGCCTCAACACAAACATACATACACACACACAACACAGGCTTCAACACACACATAAACATACACACAACACACACAATACAGGCGTCAACACATACACACACAGAAACATACACACAACACAGGCCTCAAAACACACACACACACAAACACACACAACACAGGCTTCAACACACACACACACACAAACACACACACACACACAGCACAGGCTTCAACACACACACACACAAACATACACACAACACAACACAGGCTTCAACACACACACACAAACATACACACAACACAACACAGGCCTTAACACACACACTCAAACATACACACAACACAGACCTCAACACACACACAAACATACACACAACACAGGCTTCAACACACACACAAACACACAACACAGGCTTCAACACACACACACACACACACACAAACATACACACAATACAACACAGGCTTCAACACACACACACATAAACATACACACAATACAACACAGGCCTTAACACACACACAAACATAAACACACACACAACACAGGCCTCAACACACACACAAACATACACACACACAAGACAGGCTTCAACACACACACACAAACATACACACAACATAGGCCTCAACACACACACACAAACATACACACAACACAACACATGCCTTAACATACGCACACACACAACACAGGCTTCAACACATACACACACACAAACATACACACAACACAGGCCTCAACACACACACACAAAATACACACAACACAGGCTTCAACACACACACATAAACATACACACAACACAACACAGGCCTTAACACACACACACAATCATACACACACACAACACAGGCTTCAACACACACACACAAAATACACACAACACAGGCTTCAACACACATACATAAACATACACACAACACAACACAGGCCTTAACACACACACTCAAACATACACACAACACAGACCTCAACACACACACACAAACATACACACAACACAACACATGCCTTAACATACACACACACACAACACAGGCTTCAACACATACACACACACAAACATACACACAACACAGGCCTCAACACACACACACACACAAAATACACACAACACAGGCTTCAACACACACACATAAACATTCACACAACACAACACAGGCCTTAACACACACACACAATCATACACACACACAACACAGGCTTCAACACACACACACAAACATACACACAACACAGGCCTCAACACACACACACACACACAAACACACACACACAGCACAGGCTTCAACACACACACACACAAACATGAACACAACACAACACAGGCTTCAACACACAGACACATAAACATACACACAACACAACACAGGCCTTAACACACACACTCAAACATACACACAACACAGACCTCAACACACACACAAACATACACACAACACAGGCCTCAACACACACACAAACATACACACAACACAACACAACACAGGCCTCAACACAAACATACACACACACAACACATGCCTTAACACACACACACAAACATACATACACACAACACAGGCCTCAACACACACACAAACATACACACAACACAACACAGGCCTCAACACAAACACACAAACACACACACACACACAACACAGGCCTCAACACACACACAAACATACACACAACACAACACAGGCTTCAACACACACACAAACATATACAGAAAACAACACAGGCCTCAACAAATACACACAAACATACACACACAACATAGGCCTCAACACACAAACATACACACACACACAATACATTCAGCAACACAAACATACACACAACACACAAAACAAGCCTCACCACACACACAAACATACACACAACACAGTCATCAACACACAGATACAAACACACACACACACACAACACAGTCATCAACACACGCACAAACATATACATACACATAACACAGTCATCAACACACACACACAAACATACACAAAACAAAGGCCTCAACACACACATACGAACACACACACACAATACAGGCTTCAACACACACACACACACAAACATACACACAACACAACACAGGCTTCAACACACACACACATAAACATACACACAACACAAAACAGGCCTTAACACACACACAAACATATACACACACACAACACAGGCCTCAACACAAACATACACACAACACAGGCCTCAACACAAACACACAAACATACACACAGAACACAGGCCTTAGCACACACACACACACACACACAAACATACACACACACAACACAGGCCTCAACACACACACAAACATACACACAACACAACACAGGCCTCAACACAAACACACAAACACACACACGCACACAACACAGGCCTCAACACACACACACAAATATACACACAACACAGGCCTTAACACACACACACAAACATACACACACTAAACACAGGCCTCAACACACACACAAACGTACACACAACACAACACAGGCCTCAACACAAACACACAAACACATACACACAAACACAACACAGGCCTGAACACACACACAAACATACACACAACACAACACAGGCCTCAACACACACAAACATACACACACACAATACATTCAGCAACACAAACATACGCACAACACACAAAACAAGCCTCACCACACACACACACAAACATACACACAACACACAACACAGTCATCAACACACACATACAAACACACACACACACAACACAGTCATCAACACACACACAAACATATACATATACATAACACAGTCATCAACACACACACACAAACATACACAAAACACAGGCCTCAACACACACATACAAACACACACACACAGCACAGGCTTCAACACACACACAAACATACACACAACACAACACAGGCTTCAACACACACACACATAAACATACACACAACACACAACACATGCCTCAACACATACACAGCCCAACACACACAACGCAATAGATACACACACTCACACACACACATCCTAGGCCTGCACAAACACATTCAAATACACATACATACTCAAGTCTCAAAACACACAAACAACATACACACACACACAGCCCAACACACACACACAAAGCTCACATACACACAACCCAACACACACAGCCCAGGCCTCAACAGATAGACAAACACACACATAGCCCAGGCCTCAACACTTACACATACAACACAGACCTCAACACATATTTGCACATACACACAACACAGACCTGAACACACACACCCCCACACACACATAGCACACAGACCTCAACACACACACACACACACAGCCCAACACACATACACACACAGAGCCCAGGCCTCAACACACACACACACACAGAGCCCAGGCCTCCACATACACACACACGCACGCACACACACAGCCCAGATCTCAACACACACACATAAACAACACACACACACACCACAGGTGTCAACACAAGCACACACGCACACAACACAGGCCTCAACACACACACACAGCACAGGCCTCAACATATACACAGCCCAACAGATACACACACACAGCCTAGGCTTCCACACACTTTGCACACACACACACACAGACCAGACCTCAACACATACACACACACAGCCCAACACACATACACACACAGAGCCCAGGCCTCAACACACACACACATACACACACAGCCCAAAACACACTTACAGAGCCCACATGAGCCTCAACACACACACACGCATATATAATACAAGCGTCATCGCACACCCAGACACACACCCACACAACACAGCTCTCAGCACAAACAAAATACAGGCCTCAACACACACAGGCCTCAACAAACAGACACAACACAGGCCTCAACACACTCAACACACGCAACACAGGCCTCAACACAAACATAACACAGGCCTCAACACACACACGCACACACACCACAGGTGTCAACACACACACACAACACAAGCCTCAACACACACACACAGTCCAACGCACACACACACAACACAGGCCTCAACAAACACACACACACCCAAGCCTCAACACACACAAACAACATATACACAGAAGCACGCAGCTCAACACACACTCACACAACCACAGCCCAAAACACACATACACAGCTCACACACACACAACACAACACACAACACACAGCCCAGGCCTTAAACCACACACACAACACAGGTGCCAACACAAACACACATGCTACACAGAGCTCAACAAACACACACAGCAGAGGTGTCAACACACACACAGACACACAACACAGGCCTCAACAAACACACACACATACACACAAGCCTCAACACACACAAACAACATACACGCAAACACACAACCCAACACACAACCACACAAACACAGCCCAAAACACACACACAACCCAACACACACACACACACAGCTCAGGCCTCTAACACAGATACACATGCACATAGCCCAGGCCTCAACACATACACACTCATACACAGCTCAATACACACACACACATACAGAGTGCAACACATGCACATACAGCCCAGGCCTCAACACATACACACAACACAGGTCTGAACACACACATAACGCTTAGGCCTCAACACACAAACACACATACAACACAGACCTCAACACACACCCCCATACGCACAGCCCAACATACACAGCCTAAAACACACACACAGAGCCCACACAGGCCTCAACACAAACACACACACACCCATACACATAACACAGGTGTCAACATACACATATAACACAGACTTCAACACAAACACACGCACACACACACACACAGCCCAACTCACACACACAGCCCAGGCCTCAACGCACACACACACACACACACACAGCCCAACACACATACACATGCAGAGCTCAGACCTCAACACATACACACACCACACAGGCCTCAACACACACACACAGGCCTCAACAAACACACACAACACAGGTCTCAACACATACACACACAAGCCTCAACAAACACACATGACACACAGACCTCAACACAAACACACACACAACACAGACCTTAACACACCCCCCATACACACAGCCCAACACATACAGCCCAAAACACACACACAGAGCCCACACAGGCCTCAACACAAACACACACACCCACACACAACACAAGGGTCAACATATACACATAACACAGACTTCAACACAAACACACACACACACAGCCCAACTCACACACACAGCCCAGGCCTCAACGCACACACACACACACACACACAGCCCAACACACATACACATGCAGAGCTCAGACCTCAACACATACACACACCACACAGGCCTCAACACACACACACAGGCCTCAACAAACACACACAACACACGTTTCAACACATACACACACAAGCCTCAACAAACACACATGACACACAGACCTCAACACAAATACACACACATATTACACAGGTGTCAACACATACACACAACACAGGCCTAACACACAAACACACAACACAGGCCTCAACAATCTCAACACACACAACTCAGGCCTCAACACATACAAAAACAGATACACACATGCACACACACAACACAGGTGTCTCCACACACGCACACACACATACACACACAATACAGGCCTCAACACACACACACACACACAACACAGGTGTCAACACACACACACAACACAGGGCTCAACACGTACACACACATACAACACACAGACCTCACCACACACACACACACAAACAACACAAGCCTCGACATACACACATACAGCTCAAAACACACAACACAGGCCTCAACACACACACACAACACAGGCCTTAACAAACTCAACTTACACAACACAGGCCTCAACGCACACACACAGACACACATACACACACGCACAACACAGGTCTCAACACACACACAACACAGACCTTAACAAACTCAACAAACACAACACAGGCCTCAGTGCACACACACACAGACACAACACAGCCCAACACATACACACACAGACAGCACAGATAGCAGACGGCAGACAGACGATACCTGGGGCGCAGGTGCCCTCCGAAGCCCCAGATGTAAGCCAGCACGAAGATGTTGGTGGCCAGCAGGTGGTCCTGGGAGGAGATATTTTCATCCAAGCCGGAACGCTGCATGGACTTGCTCCCTTCAAATATGATATAACATGTCAGCAACATGGCAGAGACACATCAGCAACACGTCAGTGGCACGTGAGCAATATGGCAGAAACACGACAACGTCACGGCAGTGACAGAGCAGTTGGGCCGGTTACCGGGGCTGGCTAACCAGCTGGTTACTGAGGTGTTACTGGGCCTGCTACCTGAAGGGATGCTTGTGAGGGTGGGGTGTGTGGGAGTGAGGTGGGGAGAGTGGGGGTACTTGAGGGTGTGTGTGAGGGTGTGTGTGAGGGGGTTTGTGTGGTGGGTGTTTTTAAGTGGGTGCGTGAGGTGGGGATGTGAGGGGATAGTTACCTGAGGGTGTGTTTGAGGGTGTGTGTGGGGGGGAATTACCTGAGGGTGTGTTTGAGAGTGTGTGTGGGGGGGAATTTCTTGAGGGTGTGTGTAGGGGGTTAGTTACCTGAGGGTATGTTTGAGGGTGTGTGTGTGAGTGCATGTGAGTGTGCTGGAGAGCGTCTGCGTGAAAGGATGTGTGAGGGTGTGTGAGTGGGTTGTCTGAGGGGGATCTGTGTGGGGATAGTTACCAGAGCATGTGTTAGGGTGTGTATGAGGGTGTGTGTGGGGATGTAGGTACCTGACAGTGTGTGTGAGAGGGTGAGTGAGCGGGTGTGTGAGGGTGTGTGTGAGGGTGTAGTTACCTGACAGTGTGTGTGAGAGGGTGAGTGAGCGGGTGAGTGAGGGTGTGTGTGAGGGTGTAGTTACCTGACAGTGTGTGTGAGAGGGTGAGTGAGCGGGTGAGTGAGGGTGTGTGTGAGGGTGTAGTTACCTGACAGTGTGTGTGAGAGGGTGAGTAAGCGGGTGTGTGAGGGTGTGTGAGGGCGCGTGTGAGGGGGTAGATACATGGGGGGGGGGTGGGGTGAGGGGTGGTGTGAGGGGATATGTGAGTGGGTGAGTGGGGTGTTTGCGAATGTGTGTGTGGTGTGTGTTAGGGTGTGTGTCAGGGTATGTGTGAGTGAGGTATGTGCGAGTGTATGTGAGGGAGTATGTGAGGGATTGGAGTGTGGGGATAGTCACCTGATGGAGTGTGTGAGGATCTGTTTGAGGGTGTGTTTGAGGATGTGTGTGTGTGGGAGTGGGGGATGGTGTTGGGGGGTGTGAGTGGGTAGCAACCTGAGAGTGTGTGAGGGGATGTGCGAGGCGGGGTGTGAGGAGAGTTATATGAGGGTGTGTGAGGGTGTGTGTGAGAGGATTGTGTGAGGGTGTGTGTGAGGGTGTGAGTGAGTGGGTGTTTGAGGGTCTGAGTGAGAGGGTGTGTGACGGTGCGAGTGAGTGGGTGTGAGGGTGTGTATGAGGAGGTGTGTGATTGGGTGTGTGAGGTGGTGTGTGAGGCTGTGTGAGGGGGTGTGTTTGAGGGTGTTTGTGAGGGGGTGTGTGAGGGGGTGTGTGAGTGTGTCTGTGAAGGTGTGTGTGAGGGGGTGTGTGAGGGGCTGTGTGAGGTTGTGTGTGAGGGGGTGTGTGAGCGGGTGTGTGAGCGGGTGTGTAAGGGGGTGTGTGAGTGGGTGTGTGAGGGTGTGTGAGGGGTTCTGTGAGGGGGTGTGTGAGGGGGTGTGTGAAGGGGTGTGTGAGGGGTTGTGTGAGGGTGTGTGTGAGGGGGTGTGTGAGGGGTGTGTGAGGGGTTGTGTGAGGGGTTGTGTGAGGGGGTGTGTGAGGGTGTGTGTGAGGGTGTGTGTGAGGGTGTAGGTACCTGAGTGCTTGGTGTGTGTGCTGCTGGATGACGATTTCTTGTCTCTCTTCATGTATTTGTCCAGGAAGGCGATGAGGATGTTCTTGAATGCCAGGACCTCCTGCACCCCGTGGGCCACGCGGTGCTGCTGGAGTGACTGGAAGTCCACGCGGTAGGTCAGTGCCCACTCGCAGGCCTTGTCCAGGAAGCTCAGGGTGTCAGGAAACAGGCTGAGGGTCAGGCTGCTCCAGGTGCTGACCATCTTCTGGGTCACGTTGTACTTCATGTAGATGTCGTCCATGATGCGGCTGATGACGGAGGCCCAGGTGTTGTGGCCCTGGTGATACACCAAACTGCACAGGGTGGTGACGGAGGGGGGGGCGTTGCTTAGGTCACTCAGCTCCACGATCAGAGACACCGACTCGGACAGAGGGAGGTGCTCCCCGCTGGCCAGCGTCAGGTAATGGTTCGGCCCCAGGAGACTGGTCAGGAAAGACATCCAGTCCAGGCTGGACTCCCCGTCCAGCACCATCCACTTCTGTGCTGGTAGGTGGTCTGCGGGCTGGGCCGGCACCTTCCGACACTCCTTGGTCTGGCACCGGCCCTCGGACAGGTGGAGGGCGTCCCGGAACCACTTGGTCATTACCCCGTCTCGCCATTTCCAGTCTTGGGTCTGCCCCAACAGCTCCTGTGGGGTCAGGCTGTTGGGGAAGGTGACGCACATGTCGATGCGTCTGTATTCGTGGTGGGCGGGTTTGGCTGGAGAGGAGGGGGGGTGCAGCGGGTTGGTGGGGCTGGGCGGGGGCTGGAACATGGTGATGCGGTTCAGGGCTCTGCCCAGGACATTGAAGGAGGTGGTTTTTCCGCTGCCTGATGGACCCACCAGGAGGACACCTTTACTGACCTGCAGTGCATGGTGCAGGTCTACGATCTCGTTCATCAACTCCTCCGTGATGTAGTGACCTGTCTCCAGCAGCTCCTGTTTGATGGCGGACAGCAGCGTGGGGTCACACTTGGGCTCATAGATGGCGGCACAGAGCAAGGGGAAGAGGCCCTTGATCAGCTCCATCATGTTCTGCAGTTTATTGGGGTTTGAGACCCCTGGGAACAGGGTCATGGAGATGCCTTCGATCACGGCGTACTCCTCCACCATGAGGGCCGACTTGAAGATGGGATTGTAGGTTTGCTGGTTACAGTCCTCCTGGCCGGGCTCCCCCTCCGCCCTGGCCTTCACGTCGGCCACAGTCAGCATCTCGTTCAGCTGCCGGGGCCCCAGGATACAGTGCTCAATGGTGTCGGTGAGCTGCCCGCCGCTGCTCTGCCTGGTGTCGGCTCTGGCCACGCTGGTGACAGTCGGTGGCTGTTGCTGCTCGGAGCTCCCGCCAGCCTCTCCCAGCAGTTCCAGCAGCTTCTCCTTGTCGCGGGGCCTCAGCAGCTGGTACAGGAAGGTGGCTGCTGTAGTCACGACCTTGCCCATCAGCGGCAGGTAGCTGGAGCTCTCGATGGATCCCGAGTCTATGGCCATCTTGAAGAAGGAGACGATCTTGGGGGCCAGCCAGGAGGCCTCGATGAAGCCCATGGTGAAGAGCTTGACCCTAACGATGACCTCCTCGTCCGGCCAGATGAAGGCGATGGGCCTGAGGACCATGCGCAGGCTCTCAGGGATCTGCCGGCTGGACTCAAAGCTCCTGAGCGTCACAAAGCAGCTGTAGTGGGCCTTGGCCGGGAGCAGCTGGCCCTCCAACATGAAGTGACCCAAGACGAGGAGTGGGGCCGGCTGTTGGGCTCCGGGCTCCGCCAGGCTCTTGGTCTCTCTCTCCCTGGGCAGGGAGCTGTAGAAGGCCTGGATGGTCGACAGGCTCTGGCCCAGCACGGACAGCGTGGCCGGCACGAGGGAGCCGGCAATGTCCAGGATGATCCAGGCCCCGGTGCGCACCGCGGCGCTCAGCATGTGGGTGATGCACAAGCTGTCCATCTGCTGGTAACAGCGCAGGGTGGCTATCTGCCTGCCAAGCCTCTGGCCCAGGTCCCGAAGGGTCCTGATCTTGCCCACACCACTGGGCCCGATCAGCGCACTGCACTGGGAGCTGTGCAAGGCCAGCATCAAGGCCAGGGCCATCCTGTCAGTCATCGGCGTGTGGATCTGGCAGCTGCTCGGCCCCACATACTCGTAGCCATAGGAGAGACGTATCCCCAGCACCTCCATCTGGCACTCTCCGTGCTGGGCCCAGCCCTCCACCAGCCTGGCAAAGGCTGGCGATGCCAGCACCTCTTGGCTCAGGTGACTCTGGGCTACCTCCAGAGGCAGCGCCAGCCGGTACTTGAGCACTTTCTGCCACTCGAAGCTGGTGGCGGAGGTGAGGTGAGCCTCGGCCAGCTCGGTGCTGACATCTCTGTGGTGGATGAGGAGAGTGAGCAGACTCTGCATGTACAGCAGCAGGTAGGCGTCTCGGCCCTTGGTGTTACAGTCCTTGAAAAACTGGCGTATGTTCCTGACCAGCCGCTTGATGCGGGTGCTGCAGACCTGCTCCTGGGCCTTGGGACCCTGGCCTCCTCGGAACCCGGCCTCCATCTCGCAGCACCACAGCACGTTCTCCGCGACCAGACAGCACTGCAGTGGGAAGCTGTGACAGAAGCCACTCAACTGCTTCGTCATCTGGGACAGCTCGTACGTCTCGGACACGTCGCTGCCTGGCGGCTGCGGCTGGCCGGCCAGTGCCAGCGAGACCCGCTCTGCCAGGCAGTGCTGCAGCGACTGGAGCAGGCTGACCTGGATGTGTCGCTCCAGGCTGTGCAGCCAGCTGACCGCACTGCTGTGTGGCCGCAGGGTGGTGCTGAGCTTTAACAGCTCGCCCTCCTGCCCACACACAGCCACCGTGCTCATCAACTGGTCCTCGCTCCCACCCTCCTCGGGAACCTCCTCCAGCTCCAAGACCAGATCCAGCACATTGCGGAAGCACTTCCTGACGTAGGGCACCAGGTGTGAGGGCCCAGGGGCCACCGTCAGCAAACCCAGCACCTCGTCCTGACTCAAGAAGTAGAGCCTGGGGAACTGGGAGCGGGCGGCCTTCAGCATGTAGTCCAGCTGGAGGATGATGTGCTCCATGGTGGTGATGCCTTGGCTGAAGCTGGTCCTGAAGGCCTCGCTCTGGGAGCCTCTCTGTTTTATGATTCTATGATTCTATGTATGCGGATGACACCCAACTCTACCTTTCCTCCTCTACCCTCAACTCCACGACCCCCGATGTCCTGACAGCTGTCTGTCCGACATCGAGTCCTGGACGAGAGACAACTTTCTTCAGCTCAACGTGTGCAAAACTGAGGCCCTCCACATTGGCTCACGTCAGCGCCTCCGCACCTCAGGCACTGACAGCATCAGCTCCGCACTCTCCACCTCTCAAAGCCATCAGGAACCTCGGGGTTCCCCTCGACCCTGAGCCGTCCTCTCTCCCTCATATCCGCTCCACAACCGGCACCGCCTTCCATCACCTCCGGAACATCGCCACTACCTCACCCCTCACCCTCACCCCCACCCTCACCCTCACCCTCACCCCCACCCTCACCCCCACCCTCACCTCTCACGCGGCTGAAACTCTGGTCCACACCTTTATCACCTCAAGGCTGGACTATGGGAACTCTCTCCTCGTCGGCCTTCCCGGCCCTCCCTCCACACTGCAGGTCATCCAGAACTCTGCAGCTCCTGTACTGTTCCCCCACAGACACCGCGCCCACATCACTCCCACCCTCGCCCTCACCCTCACCCTCACTCCCACCATCTACCTCGCCCTCACCCTCCCTCACCCTCACCCTCGCCCTCACCCTCGCCCTCACTCGCCTCCACTGACTCTCCTTCCCCCAGAGGATCGAATTCAAGATCCCCATCCTCACCTACAAGGCCATTCACGGCCTTGCTCCCTCCTACCTCTCCGACCTACTGTCCCCCTACCTACCTGCCTGTACCCTCTGTTCCTCTGGCTCCGGTCTACTCCACATCCCCCGACCCAACCGCCCTACCATCGGTGGCCGGGCCTTCAGCCTCTCAGCCCCGAGGCTCTGGAACTCCATCCCCAGTGCCTTCGCCACCTCCTCCCTTTCCTCCTTCAGGGCCGGTCTCAAGACCTTTCTCTTTGACTGTGCCTTCAGCTCCCCTCTCGCCTCTCTTCCCCCTCCTTGCTCCCTCCCTTCCCTCCCCACACCCTGACCATTTCCCCCCTCCTCGCTCCCTCCCTTCCCTCCCCTCACCCTGACCATCTCCCCCTTCCTCGCTCCCTCCCTTCCCTCCCCTCCTAGCTCCCTCCCTTCCCTCTCCCCACCCTGACCATTTACCCCCTCCTCGCTCCCTCCCTTCCCTCCCTCACCCTGACCATTTCCCCCACTGCTCGGGACCCGACCCAACTGTACAGCGCTTTGAGACGTCCTCCCGCCGTGAAAGGCGCTCTATAAATGCAATCTTGTTGTTGTGTTGTTGTTGTTGTTGTCCTGGCCAGACTGCACTGGCTCCTGTCCCAGAGAGGATCCACTTCAAGATCCTCACCCTTGTCTTCAAATCCCTCCACCCCTCTGCACCCCCCGACCTCTCTGACCTCCTCTCTCCTCACAACAGTGCCCAGTTCCTTCCTCACTCCCTTCGCCTCATCCCCTCTCTTCCTATTTTCAGGTTTCAGCTGAAGCCCTTTTTTTTCGACCGCACCTTTGGTCACCTTCCTCTCCCTCCCCTGGCCCCTCCCCTCCCCTGGCCCCTGTTGTTGCTTCTCAGCTTCGCTCCTTCCTCTACCGTCACTCCCTTCTCGAACCCCTCCCACCGGGTTTCCGTGCCGCCCACAGCACAGATCCCGCCCTGGCCAAGTGATGAATAACATCCTGCCCATCTGTGACCAGAGCTCCCTCTGCCTCCTCGTCCTCCTTGACCTCTCTGCTGCCTTCAACACCGTTGTCCACTCTATCCTCCTCCACCGCCTCTCCTATCACCTCAACCTCCACGACGCTGTCCTTGACTGTTCAGATGGTACCTCTCACACCGCCTGCACTTCATCTCCTCACACAGCTTCTCCTCCGGCCCCCGAACTGTCTCGTGTGGCGTCCCTCAGGCTCTGTCCTTGGTTGCCTCCCCTTCAACATCTGTATGCTCCCTCTTGGTGACATCCTCCGCAGACATGGGGTGAACTCCCACATGTATGGGGATGACACCCATCTCTCCCTCTGCCCCCCCCTCGACTCCAGGACCCACTGCTGTCCTGACACAAGGTCCGTCAGACATCGAGCCCTGGATCAGAGACACTGAACATCAACCAGACCGAGGTTCCTGATCGGCTCCCGTCAGCGCCTCCTCACCTCAGGCGCTGACAGCATCACCATCCAAGGATCCCCGGGGGCTCCCCCTCACTGAGCCGGGCCCGAACCCCGGGGTCTTGTTTGACCCTCAACTTTCCGTTCTACCCACATCCGCAACATGGCCCGACTCTGCCACTGTCTCCCACCGCAGCCCCCGAGACCCTCACATACCCCTTCATTACATCCAGACTCCACCACACCAACTCCCTACTTGTCGCCCCCCAACTCCTCCCTCCAGAGGCTGCACATCATCCAGAACTAACCTCTCCCCCACCACATCACCCCCACCAGGCTCCCCCACCCCATCACCCCCATCCTCACCCCCACCAGGCTCCCCGACCCATCACCCCATCCTCACCCCACCAGGCTCCCCGACCCCACACCCCATCCTCACTCCCACCAGGCTCCCGACCATCATCCCCATCCTCACTCCCACCAGGCTCCGCAACCCCATCACCCCATCCTCACCCACCAGGCTCCCGATTCCATCACCCCATCCTCACCCCACCAGGCTCCCCGACCCATCACCCATCCTCACACCCCACCAGGCTCCTCGACCCCATCACCCATCCTCACCCCCACAGGCTCTCCGACCCATCAACCTCCATCCTCACCCCCACCAGGCTCCCCGACCCATCACCCATCCTCACCCCCCCAGGCTCCCCAACTCATCACCCCCATCCTCACCCCTTCCATGCTCCGTGACCCCATCACCCATCCTCGCCTGACTCCGCTGGCTTCCCATTACACAGAGTATATAGTTCAAGATCCTGGTCCTCCCCACCTTGGCCTCGCACTCCCCCCACCCCCCACTGACACTGACCTCTGCCAACTGCTACCATCTTGCTCCCCCCCCTCCCCCATTTCTTGCCTCGCCACCTTCAAGACCCATCTCAAGATCCTGCTCTTCAACCGGCTTTCGATCTCCCTGCTTCCCCACCCCACCCCCCACACCGCCCTCCTCCCTCCCCGGTACCGACCCCCAGCTCGGCTCCGAAACTCTGTCGGTCCAGCGCCCTGGGATGTCCTCCTGATGTGAGAGGCCATTTACACATGGTGTTGTTGTAGTGGAAAATTATATGAATGTATCTGCAATTTCCTCTCCTATTTCCTTTCAGTAATGGTGCGGTTATCCACTAAGGATATAAAAATAGCAAAACTATATTTTCCAAATGGTTAGTAACTGAGAACTGTAGAAGAGCAAAGGGATTTGAGTGTCCATGTTCACAAATCACTAAAAACAAGCTCACAGCTACAGAAAGTTATTAAAAAGGCTAATGGGATGTTGGCCTTTATCTCAAGGGGTTGAGATATAAAGGAGAGGAAATGATGCTTCAGCTGTATAGAGCCTTGGTCAGACCCCATCTGGAGACTGTGTTCAGGTTTGGGCCCCACACCTCAGGAAGGATATATTGGCTCTGGAGGGGTGAGGCGCAGATTCACCAGAATGATACCGGGGCTAAAAGGGTTAAATTGCGAGGACAGGTTTCATAAACTTGGTCTCGATTCCCTTTAGTTTAGAAGATTGAGGAGTAATATGACGAAACAATAATAATAATAATGATCCTTGAGTTTGATATACAGCTTTTCATGAGACGTATCAAAGCGTTTCACAGAATAGACTAAAGTTAATTGATTGCATTTTTGTGCGCAAAATGCGGCAGCCAATTGCGCATATGATTGAGGTGTTCAAAATAATAAAGAGATTTGATAATTATTTCCTCTGGTGCGGAATCCAGAACAAGTGAGAGTAATATCAAAATGAGAGCCAGCCCATTTAGCAGTGAAATTAGGGCCAGTTTTTCACCCAAAGGCCAGTGGGAATCTGGAACTCTCTCCCCTAAAAGGCTGTGGATTACGGCTGGATCCGTTCACATCTTCCAGACTGAGGTGGAGAGATATTTGTGGGGTAAGGGTATCCAGGGATATGAGGCAAAGGTGGGTAATTGGAATTGTCTCCTCGTCCTCCTCGACCTATCGGCAGCATTCGATACGGTCGACCACGCTATCCTACTCCACCGCTTGTCCTCCCACCTCAACCTTCAAGGCACTGTCCTTGAATGGTTTAGCTCTTACCTTTCCCACCGTCTTCACTTCGTCTCAACGAATGGCTTCTCCTCCACCCCCCGTACTGTCTCATGTGGTGTCCCTCAGGGCTCTGTCCTCGGTCCCCTCCTCTTCACCCTCTATATGCTCCCCCTTGGTGACATCATCCGCAAACATGGGGTTAACTTCCACATGTATGCGGATGACACCCAACTCTACCTTTCCTCCTCTACTCTCAACTCCACGACCACCGATGTCCTGACAGCTGCCTGTCCGACATCGAGTCCTGGACGAGAGACAACTTTCTTCAGCTCAACGTGCGAAAAACCGAGGCCCTCCTGATTGGCTCACGTCAGCGCCTCCGCACCTCAGGCGCTGACACCATCAGCATCCAAGGCTGCACTCTCCACCTCTCAAAGCCAGTCAGGAACCTCGGCGTTTTGTTCGACCCTGAGCTGTCCTTTCTCCCTCACATCCGCACCACAACTGGCACCGCCTTCCATCACCTCCGGAATATCGCCAGACTACGGCACTACCTCACCCCTCACGCTGCTGAAACCCTGGTTCACGCCTTTGTCACCTCAAGGCTGGACTATGGGAACTCTCTCCTCGCCGGCCTTCCCGCCACCTCCCTCCACAAGCTGCAGGTCATTCAGAACTCTGCAGCTCGTGTACTGTCCCGCACCAGGCTTCGGGACCACATCACTCCCACCCTCGCTCGCCTCCACTGGCTCCCCATCCCCCAGAGGATTGATTTCAAGATCCTCATCCTCACCTACAAGGCCATTCACGGCCTTGCTCCCTCCTACCTCTCCAACCTACTATCCCCCTACCTACCTGCCCGTACCCTCCGTTCCTCTGGCTCCGGTCTGCTCCACGTCCCCCGCCCCAACCGCCCTACTATCGGTGGTCGGGCCTTCAGCCTCTCAGCCCCGAGGCTCTGGAACTCCATCCCCCAGTGCCTTCGCCTTGCTTCCTCCCTTTCCTCCTTCAAGGCCGGTCTCAAAACCTTTCTCTTTGACCGTGCCTTCAGCTCCCCTCTCGACTCTCTTCCTCCTCCTCGCTCCCTCCCTTCCTCCCCTCACCCTGACCATTTCCCCCCTCCTCTCTCCCTCCTTCCCTCCCCTCACCCTGACCATTTCCCCCCTGCTCGGGTCATGACCCAACTGTGCAGCGCCTTGGGACGTCCTCCTGACGTGAAAGGCGCTCTATAAATGGAATCTTGTTGTTGTTGTTGTTGTTGAGGTGCAGATCAGCCATGATCTTACAGAACAGCAGAACAGGCTCGAGGGGCTGAATGTCCTCCTCCGGTTTCTCTGTTTCTACCCCAGGCCAGTCTGTCACTTACCCCAGGACAAGCCCAGGCGGCTCCCACATAATAAATTCTATAATCCTTGCATTTGATATTGTTTATATGGTTTATTCTCTCTTCCTATTTCTCCCCCAGAGGAGTTGATGGAGCTGTGGGTACTGTTTCAGAGTAAGTGGGTCCTTCTCTACAAGGTTTTCTACGAGATGGAGATGTACATGCAGAAACCAGAGCTGGTGAGTCCAGGTGGGGGAAGGAGGGAGTTTTTTATCGCAGGAGGGGGAAGGGGTTTGGCGAGAGGTTGTTCAGACCTTCAGCCTCTCTGCCCCCACCTCCCTGCCCTTCGTCCCTCCTGATCCCAACCTCCAACTCAGATCAAAGTTCCTGATCTTTGCGTGTCCTGCTGATGTGCGGATGTGCAAGGTGCTGTGTAAATGTAAGGTGTTGTTGTTGTTTGGCAGCTGGCCATGTTTCAGGAGGTGGACCATTTATACCGGAACGTGATGCAGGTTGTGTCTGCTAACCCCATGGTGCTGTCCATAGTGCAGGGAATGGAG
>NW_024705896.1:0-20434 GCF_018977255.1 Callorhinchus milii | reverse complement strand
TGGTTACCCGAGGTATTGCAGGCTGGAAGTGGCTTCCTTGTCTAATTGTAATGTTCTCAAAAACCGACAAGACAGCAGGGATGGGGAAATCTCAATTTAACTCTCAACACAAATCCCGGGACAGGTACAGCACAATAGTGGAAACATTTCGCTTTATTTACCACCTGAGCTGATAACTAATCAGACCCTTCCAAGTAAAGAGCGTTACAGTTCCAATATCCCTCTTGAGAAAAAATATATAGATTACCAATTGAATGTCTATTATCAGCTCAAAATTTTTCTTTAGGAAAAAAGACAAATCTCACATTTCTTTGATTGGATTGTCAGTCGGTTTAAAGGCTGCTATTTTTACAGACACTCATCTGCTCTCCTATGTATCCACCTATATCTGACCTGTAGGATTTTTCCATTTGAAAACTGTACATCAACCTGAAAGTCATAGCCAAACTTCCTGTATGTTGTTCATCGAGCACAAAGATTCGCACAGAATGATCCAGAGAAACAGGCCATTCCAGTCAACTGGTCCATTCGCTTCCATCTCTCCCTGCACCTCTCTCCCTATTCCCTTCCTACAATGTTCTATTCCCAACTCCTACAATTCTGTTGCCCTCTCCTATATTCATCTATTTCCTCTCCTGAATCCCTCTGTTCACCACATCTACCCTTCCCTCTATTCCCATCTAAACACACTGAGTTCCCTATTAAATACACTGACATGTTCACATCACCAACAGATTGTGTCAACAACCTCCACAGTCTCCCCACACTCTTTGTGAAAATATATCCTCTTAAATTCCATGATAGATCAAATAAAAAATAACGTTGTCTTCCTAACATTTTGTATAGCATCATCCACTTCATGACTCCTTGAAGCTATCCTGCAAAGTGCAGCTCTATTTATTAATGACCCGACTTTTAGATTTACTGCTTATAAATATCCTTTTTATAAAATTGTTTTCACAATCTGATCCACTTCCATGAGGCGCCCATGCTAATTGTATCCACTCATGTTGGTAAATGCTTTTTACATCTACCCTTTAGTGTTGCAACGCTGTGGAACATCAACCTTTATTGTGTTTCGTATTTTACAGCTTTCAACAATCTGTTCTGCTGCCTCTCAATTGTCGATTTGTTCCATACAATATAAAATTACATTCGTAAAGCGCCTTTCACGTCAGGTTTGCTTCCGAGACCTTCCCACCTATAAGCTTCTGCCGAATCTCTGTTTCGCACAGTTCAACCACTTTCAATCCAATCCGCCAAAGTCAGATATTTGTGGAAGACATATTTGCTGGACTGTGGGGAGAGAGTGAGGGAGTAGGATTAAATAGGAAAGTTCGTTCAAAGAGTCGGCAAGATATGATAGTCTGAATGCCTCTTCCTGTGCCGTATAATTCTATGATTTCCCCCGATATCATTCTTCACTCCTTCACCTCTTTCGGTTCAGTAATTCATCAAACGCTTCCTTGAAATCCAAGTACACAATGTCTGAATATTTCGGCTTCATTTATACTTTTAGTTGCAACTTCAGTACCCAGTTTTTGCTGACGTCAGAAAGTGTGTTTGGGTAACTGTTCAGTCTCTTCTGCTAAAACTAATAATAATAATAATAATAATAATCCTTGCATTTGATATAGCGCTTTTCACGTCGAGAGGACGTCCCAAAGTGCTTCACAGAACAAACTGTAAAGTGAATTGACTGTATATTTGTGGGCGAACGCGGCAGCCAATTGCGCACAGCAATGTCCCACAAACAGTCGTGGATTGAAAATGACCAATTTATTATTGTTTTTGGTTTTGGAGGGATTATTATTAGGCTCTGTGTGGAGTAAGGAAACTTGCCCAAGGTTTCGCCCTTCCTGGAATTGAACTCAGGTCTCTGGCTTGCAAAGCGAGTGCTCAACCACTGAGCTACAGGACTCCACATAGCTTCTCGTTCAGAGCTGCGTCTGGCAAGCTATATAGCTGCTCATCCAGCAAGTAACAGTCCATTAGTTAGTTAGGGCTTTGGCTTGCAGGGTTAAAAGAAGCTGAGTAGGAGTATTTCGTGCCCTCAGTTTCTTGTCTGCCCTTCCAGCTGTTGCTGATGAGCCAGGCTGGGTTGCGCTGTCATTCGCAGGCAGAGTCCTGAAATATTGCGGGGAAGCAAAGAAGGAAGTCACTAAGAAAAGAAAACGTGCCAACAGCTGAAAAGAGGAAGTAAGTAATCCGGTACAGAGACGAAACTGAGAGCGAAAATCTGGTTTCTCCAGTCGATATTTTGTTACAAAAGACTCCAGGTATTATTCCTGCGTCAAATCCTTCTACAATGTTTCAAGGAAATGTGTACTGATTATGTGTTTGTTGACGAACACAATCATACAGAATTTGTGCACAGCAATGAGGAAGTGTCCAACGGGACACCAGCAAGAACTCACTTCTCCTTTCCACAGCATTTACCAGCTGCATGTGTAGCTCAGCTCACAACTCCCTATAAGGGCATGGCTCACTGCGTTAAAATAACATACTGTAGTTTCTGAGAATCGCGTTCACACTGGCTGGTTGTGTGTGAGGGTGATATAATTCCTATAAAAGGAAATCATATGTGCTGGTTCTGCCTGGTCTCTGCCGAGAGAGAAAGAGTGGAAGTCTCATTGCCTGCTCCCAAGCTCTGATAATTGTGCAATATCCATCTCTAAGTCACAGATCGCGTTCGATTCTGAGTGTGAATTTATGTGTGTTTGTGTCTGTGTGTGTGTTTGCGAGTGTGTGAGTCAGATTGTTTCTTTGTGTTTGTGTGTCACATGGGTTAGGATAATAATAATAAAATAATAATAATAATCCTTACATTTGATATAGCGCTTTTCACGTCGGGAGGACGTCCCAAAGCGCTTCACAGAATATACTGTAAAGTGAATTGACTGTATATTTGTGGGCGGATGTTTGTGGACCACAGAGCTCAGTAATTCTGGAAAACGCTGCTCCTGAGATTCGCACTGTACGGTATAACTCCGAGTCTGCAGAGCCCGCTACACATCGGATGCAAACACAAGCCACCAGGATCTGATCTTCACACGAGCTCCTACTCATGCTTGTCATGGAACCCTTGTTTCTCATCTTCCGTGAGTATTGTTGCTAAGCCAAACACATTGACGGCCCAGCTAGAGAAATAGACAGCAGAGAGGAGTGAGAGGCTTCTTGTTTGAACCTCAACTCTCCTTTCTACCCCACACGCTGTGCCTTCAACCACATTCGCAACATTACCCGACCTCGGCATTGTTTCAATCTACAGGCAAAGCAAACCCACCTTCACGCATTTGCAACATCCAGGTTTGCCGACGCAAACTCACTGCTTATCGGCCTACACAATTCCACCATTTATGGATGCATATCACCCAGAACTCTGCAGCCCGTGTCTCTGTGTACCTCTCTCTGTCTGTCTGTGTCGCTTTATATTTGTCTCCGTGTGTCTTTATGTGTAAATCTCTGTCTGTGTTTGTGTCCGCCACTCTGTGTATCTCTTTCTGTTTCAGTGTTTCTCTTCGTCTCTCAGTGAACACCCCTCTCTGCCGAAGTGCACTTCGCCATCTCTCCGCAACAGTCTATGTATTTGTATCCCTGTATTTCTCCCTCTCTGTCATTTTGCGTCTGTCACTTTCTGTGAGCCTCGCTATATATATCACTCTTTTTGTGCCTCTACGTCTCTCCCTCATAAAACGTGTGGCTGTGTGTGTCATTCTCTGTGTGAGTGTATCCTCATTGCCTTCGTTTCTCTGTATAAATCGCTCTGTTGATTTATATATGTATCATTATCTGTCTGTAGGTATCTCTCCAACTATTTGGGTCTCCCTATCTCAATCTTTGTAAGTGTTTCTCGATGTATCTGCGCATATCTGTATGTCTGTACTTCTTTGAATCTCTCTCTGTATACATCTGCCTCTCTGACACATTTTCTCGGTATCTCTATGTGTGTCTAGTTTTGTCTGTTTGTATCTCGCTCCATCACTCTCTCCATACACATCTGCACAAATCGAGGATTATGACCGATCATTTATCTTTCTCTCTTTATCCGTAGCTAACTTAATGTCGATTCTGATCCTGTCTCGAGCGAGGTGCGGTCTCTCCAAATGTATCTCTCGCTATCTGGTGGCCATGGCAGTGGCTGATCTGATGGTGGTTATTTTCGCGGTGATTTTCGGCCGCATTCTTTTTTTTTACTTCCCAAGTTCCTTCTTGTCCATAACTCATGTGTGCCGACTTCTGGTTGTACTGGACATGGCAACAAAGGCAATTTCTGTCTGGTTGACTATTGCTTTCACCTTTGATCGATATGTGGCCATCTGTTGCCAAAAACTGAAAACAAATCATTGCACCGAAAAAACAGCTTGTAAAATTATAGCGACATTGACATTGTTATTCTTTGTTCAAAACATTCCCTGGTATTTCGTAATTGAACCACTGGATATAGTCAATAATATACCGTGGGGGTGTGCATATAAATCAAGCTATTACACTTCTCGTGCATGGGCGGTGTTTGACCTACTCACCATTATCTTAATCCAGTTTCTCCCATTTGTTCTGATTTTGCTGCTCAACGCCCTGACTGTCAGACATATACTGGTGTCCAGCCGAGCCCGCAGGAGATTGCGGGGACACAGTGATGGGGACAGGAATAGAGGATCGAGTGACAGTGATCCAGAGATGAGGAACAGAAGGAAATCCATCGTTTTACTATTTGCTGTTTCCGCCAATTTCATATTATTGTGGATGACATACGTTTTATTTTTCTTATACTGGAGGCTTTCAAAAACATATTACACGGGGTACAATGATCCCGTGTTTATTATCTGGCGAACTGGCTTCATGCTGCAGCTTTTGAGCTCCTGCACAAACACGTGTATTTACGCCGTTACCCAGACTAAATTCAGAGAGGAGATTAAGAAAGCGGTGACATTTCCTTTTATTCTAATTGTTAATTTGTTTCATTGACAAGCTTTGCCAGTGTTGTGTGTCTGTGCTATAGGACAGACACAAAGGTAGGCTTCATACTGTCTGCTGGTGAGAGTTTCTATGTCTCTGGTGTCTGTGTGTGTATGTGTCTGTGTGTGGATGTGAGTTTGTGACTGTGCTTATGAGTGTGTCCGTTTATATCTGCGTTTATGTGTTTGCCTCTATCTGTGTCGATATATTTGTGTGTTTCTATCTGTTTGTGTGCATTTGTGCCTATGATTGTGCGTGTTAATGTGTGTGAGTGAGTGAAGGGTGAATTGGAGAGACAAAAATGTAGTTAATTCCGTATATATGAGGGCGCATAATTCTTTCTTTGAGTGTCGGTGTACGTTAGTATGTCTGTGTACGTTTGTATGTGTTTGTGTGTATGTGTGAGTGTGTGTTTGTTAGAGGGAATGCTGTCTGGTATCGCTTCAAAAAGTAAAAGACAACTAAGAAAGAAATAATAAGACTAAGACCGAAATTAGAAAAGGAATTTGGAAGTGGGAGAAGTTGGTGGATTTGATAGTGGATTTGAGTTTACAATAAATATATTTACTAACCAATCAGCCACGAGTTTTTGATAATTGTACAGTATACAACAGTGGTGTTACTGCTAAACCAGCCGTCACACTACCAGCGCTTGGGCCACACATAACCTGTTCGATGTTTTGACAATCTCGACTCTCCCATTGTTGATGATTTTGCTGCTTCACATCCCGACTGTCGAGCGCACAGTAGATTGTGTGGGAGCGGCAATTGGGACAGGAAAAGACCGAATGAAATGCTGTGCAATTGCCTGCCGCGTTTCATGCACAGAATATACAGATAATTCACTTAACACTATTTTTAATCCTTGCATTTTGATATTTGATATAGCGCTTTTCACGTCGGGAGGACGTCCCAAAGAGCTTCACAGAACACACTGTAAAGTGAATTGACTGTATATTTGTGGGCGAACGCGGCAGCCAATTGCGCACAGCAATGTCCCACAAACAGTCGCGCAATGAGACGTCGCGATGGCGAGATAACGTGCTATATCAAAGACAAGGATTATTATTTTGATTATTTTTATTATTCTATTGTCCATTGCAAGAATTAGTCAAGTAGACTTACAGCACACCTTTCTTCATATTCATATGCCCATATCAAACAACATTATGTATTTAAACTCGACGCCGGAGCGAGATCAGCCAGTCGGGGAGCGGCGGCAGGACCCTCCGTTCCTCTGGCTCCGGTATGCTCCACGTCCCCCGCCCCAATCGCCGTACCATCGGTGGTCGGGCCTTCAGCCTCTCAGTCCCCAGGCTCTGGGATTAAATTCAGAGAGGACTTTAAAAGTCATTTGTTTTCCCTTTATTCTAACTGCTTATGCGAGTGGTCGTTGTTGCTGGGTGGGGTTCTCGATTTGGGAGTTGACAAATGACTAAAAAATATCAGAAGGTTTCATGTTGAAATCCCTGGGTGAACGGCCATTTTAGTCGCTATAATCTCCAGTATTTTAATGCAACCGTATTTTCAAATACTAATCATTGTACGTGTGCTTCAGATGATGCAGGTGCTAATTGCAGGTAATGGATCATTAAGTCTGTTTGGAAACACTTTCATTCCCGAGACAATATATGGTCCGCATAATTCCGAAGCCGTGTCCTTTCCCACACAAGTACCAGAGCCTATCGATCTTCGCTGGGTTCCTTTGCTCCCCATCTGATACAGTTCTGGGTCCCCGTCTTATCTTTAAATGGTCGCAGTCAAAATCTACTCCAACCTCTTCGACCCTATGGACTGGCCACTCACTTGCCCTGGAGGCACAGACTTGCTTCATTTCCCAGCTTCTATCCTCCCGACATCAGCGGGGGAGTTTAAATCTTTCTGCAGCTTCATTCCCCTGACCATCTGTCTCAATCTCTTCCTTCCCATGTCCACGATCAGACTGCAAAACCTCACTATTGGACATTTGAGTAACCATACCCTTCCTAGAATGCTTAAATCCTACGCCTAAAACAAACGCCCAGCCAGCAATATACTATATTAATCAGAATATTATCTCTGTGCATTCGAGCTATCACCTTTTCCCGTCTTCGAGCGTCTCAAAGGACTCTCACCAGTATATTCGAAATGATGAATATGTATTTTGTGGGCGAAAAGCTGCAGATTATGGCGCATAGCATTTTCCACAAACGATTCGTGGATTGAGTTACTCATTTTTATTAATATTTTGTTTGACGGAATATTTACCCCTTAAAAGCAATCCCAATCGACTAGCCACCGGATGCAAAACAGAGGCGAATCTAGCAAGGAAACTCACCCTCTGTTTTGTGCTGACGGAAATCGATCCCAGGTCTTTCACCAGCTGTCGTACTCAGCCTCAGATTTCCTCACACAACTATTCCATGGCCTTCCTATGAATAGCACTTCCCTTCCCACTCCAGCTCGGAGTCGAGCTCCATCACTGTCAAGCTCTCGTTGCGCTACGTTGCGTGAGGTGCTCTTTGCAAATGCAGCATATTGGTGTTTATTGTTGTTTGAAAACATATATTTTCTAAAAGAAAATAAAGAACGCGTCATAATCTGTCGAACGGAGGCGTCGTACACATATTTCCACTATCAAAAGAGTTCATGCTTCGAATTTATATCGTACTTTCAGGACTTACCTGGTTGCAATCAAATTTCTTGGGTCACCAGTGTTAGCAAGCTCAACAACCTTTTGGGACATCGCATCTGCCGGCCAATAAGCAATACTAGGTATTTCTGTGAAGCTTTGAGTCAAGAACGTAGCGTGTATAAGATTATATTTATATTCATTTAATGTGGCCTTGGAGAAGAAGTGATAGCGCATTCAAATTAGGATGATTATTATATTAATTTAGTGTCCACACAAAGCCCATGCCATGCATTGATTTCCTTTCCGATCAAGTGAGTAAAAACAATAAGGGCTAGAAACTCTTTAGGATGACTGAATCTGGAAACTGAGGCAACTGCGACGTGAGTTTGATTGATCTGAGATGCGCGACCTCATCCCTCCGTAGAAATCTCTGTGCGGCGAGAAAAGAGTATTTAAATCTGTTTATTCAAAACTACCTGTGCCCTTTGGAGCTAGCTTGAAACCCATGGATCCAGTATGGAAAGTAGTTTCAATAAATGTCTCACAAATCAGTTAGACGCATAAACACTTTTGTACAACTTCAGCAAAACTGCCATACATGTGTGATGCGAGCTTGTTTAGTTCATAGCTCGGACAACCCCAATCAAACATTCCCATGACACTTCCCCAAAGTAAACCACTCCAATGCTCTATAATTCGTGTGTGAACGTAACTGGATTATTGTCTTATTGGCGGACAGAGAGACAGAAAGCCATTTCGTCTTTGTTAGTATAGATGTATTTTTCTGGAGGAGATGTGATTTTCTCTGTCGCTAGTTTGTTACAGAACTACCACGCAAAGCTCAATATTTTGCGGCTTAATTAAAAAAATTAAATAGCCATCAACATCGAAGATCCCTAATAGAAATATTCCAATAACACCGCCAATGCAAGCCCTTTCGAGATGTCACATGACTTCGTTATTGCAAGAAAACATTCTATAAAGAAAGGGAGCCGAATAAATAGCATGTTTAGCTATAGCTTATATTAATAGGAAATGGAGAGACATGTTACGGGACAAAGCAGGGTTAAATGTAAGCAGTTTCTGAATTGCTGTCAACAAATAACGAAAATTCTTGTCAGCAATATATTACATGATCATAACAGAAATGAAGGGGAAGGTGCGGACGTGTACCAGAACCATTATTTGACACAACAAATATTTTCATCAACGGCGGTTTCCAGGATAATCCGTGTAACAAATACGATTATAAATGTATGGGTGAAAAGTTTGTTTTTCTGGTGTAACGTGTGCTAATGTTTGTCTTCTCCCTTTTCACTATTTCAAACATTTACTAATTATTGTGAAAGGATATTTAATTGCATTTTTCAGCTCTTCCCTGAATTTGGTCTGGGTAACCGCATAGATGGCTGTATTTGTGCAGGAACTCAGCAGCTGAAGCATAAAACCCGTTTCTTCAAATAGTCTCAAAGGGTTAATAAACCTCTGGATTTGTACAACTGTTTAACGCTGTATTGTATGTAATGAGCAACAGATGTCACCCACAACAATATGAAACTGAGTGATATAGTGAACAGTAAAATTATGGATTTCTTTCTGTTTTCCATTTGCGGATCATTGCGATGATCAGCGCTGCTGTTGCAGACACGCAGTCTGGTTCGGACTCGACTGGCCACAAGAATATGTCTGACAGTCAGAGCGTTGAGCAGCAAAATCAATACGAATGGGAGCAAAGGGACCAAAATCTGTTCAAACCAATAAAATGCGGTCCACCAGGGTCGATAGCGAAAGTTTCCGTTGGCAAAGCAGCCCCACGGCAAGCTATGCATCATATCGTAAGGTTGGAACGTAAAATACAAGGGAATATTTTCCACGCAGAGCAACACAATTAAAGTTCCTGTAACCACAGACGCTGTTCCCTCAGTGCAGTATTTTTGTTTCAGTTTCTGACAACAAACGGCCACAAAGCGATCAAAGGTGAAAGCCACGGTTAGCCACACAGCAGAGTCCACGGCGGCTGCAGAAATGACATGAATGAAGCTGCAGACAGGAGTGTAGAGCAAATATGAGGTAAGAAAATAAATCTCACCAATCCGTTTCAGGATTACTTCAGAGACAATGACTGACAGATCCGCGGCTGCCATGGCCATTAGATAGCGGGTGATACATTTGGACAGTCCGCACTTTCCTCGGAACAGGATCCCAATCGCCACTATATTAACTGTAAGAAATAGTACAGGTAATTTAATTGGAAACTGACCTGTCAATATAATACTGAGGCTTCTGCTAGTAAACACATCAGCGATAAAATAATAATAATAATAATAATCCTTGAATTTGATATAGCGCTTTTCACGTCAGGAGGACGTGAATTGGCGGTATATTTGTGGGCGAACGCGGCAGCCAATTGCGCACAGCAATGTCGCACAAACAGTCGTAGATTGAAAATGACAAATTTATTATTGTTTTTGGTTTTTGGAGGGATTATAATTAGGCTCTGTGTGGAGTAAGGAAACTTGCCCATGGTTTCGCCCTGCCTGGAATTGAACTCGGGTCTCTCACTTGCAAAGCGAGTGAGCTAACCAATGAGCTACAGGACAAGAATAAAATAATAAAGCGAAACTAAGCAGTGTTAGTGTGTTATAATTGGGAGACGATTATATCAGAATGAAGCCGTTAAAAAAGCGTACATCAGACTTTTTCAGAGCCAAGTTTGTATTCCGCATATTACTGTGCATAAAAGGAGAGACCTTCAAGGAATGCGATAGATAAATCAAGCGCGAAGAGCCAAGGAGTGGCATCTGAGCAGCAATACATATATATATATGTAGGGAGAACAACTTGGCTGACTATGGGCAGAGCTCCAGAGTGTTGGGCAAGTGGAGAAAGAAAACTTGCAAAATTCTTTCGGTTGCTCGGAGCGTGCTCTAATCCCTGATCTATAGCTATCTACTACTGATTTCAAGCAATGATTCAAATCACCGGGAATTCCAACTACTGCAAGCACAGGATAATAAATGGCTTGTATATTCAAAAGTTCAGATCTTCGTGGCATCTTTCACAGCAGCGATATATTTTGCAAAGTTAGAGCAGCCGCTTCTGTAATATTGAGTTAATGCTGTCACATATTTGTAGCATTTAGGAAACTCCATAGAGATTGTGAGATGATGTTATCATCACATTAGTAATAGATGGTGGAACAAACAAGTTCAGTCACGTCAGCAATGTTTCAGGTATCATAGTCCGACATATGTATCATTGTGTAACTCAAAATACATTATACAGCAAAACCTATTTAATAAGGAAAGTTAGATTCAATAAACTACATTAGCAAAAGCGTTTATTTGTGGTCTCCGTATTCCATTATTTTTGTGCATGTGATTGATATTGCAGTGCATGCGAGGTTTCGCCGCTGGAAAATCACTGATTTGGACCTGAGCTGGGGTTCGGGATCGAGAAGCGTGAAGGGCAGGGACTGTAAGAGATTGGATGAACTCCGATCTTGTGGGGAGTGGAAAGTGATATTAGGCAATGTTGAACAATAAGATCTTCAATCGAAGAGGAATTCAGAGGAATTTGTCAAACAGCTGGCAGAACGTCACAGCTGAAATATCAATCCTCTATCACACCATAGATAGACCGTGTAGCACAGTTGTATTAAAAACCCTTGAGTCATTCGGATCCGACTGAGCGTATCCTCCATTGTGATATTGTAGTATTTAAATTAGCCTCGAATTACCGTCTGAGTCTTGATAGCTGTTAATCTCATTTACACGGTCGCTATAAATCAAGTGAATATGATGTACTCACTTCATTAGATGAGAGCAAATATCGTCAGGATTATTATGTGATCATGATGTGCTTAGCACGAGTTTGAGTTGTATTTTATAGAAGAATCATTCAAAACTTAGTGTGTATTCCGTTCAACCTGTGGGATTTTTACTCCACCAATAGCGGTTTTATTTCTTTTGACAGAAAGATACTTACTCAAAAAACTGTCAAACCTAATAAGTAAGCAAACCGCGCCGAAAGTTCGTGTATCTCAGCGTTTTCCGACTGCATCAGAAATGAGCAATCTGCAAACTTGGAATTTCCACTGCCTCTACCCAAGTGCAGATCATTTATGTAGATCAAATGTAGCAGTGGTCCAAATAACAACATCTTGGGGACACCACTTCACAGTTCCCTCCAGTCAGTAATTCAACCGTTCACCATCACTCTCTGTTTCCTGTCTCCCAGTTGGGTCTGTATCCATGTTGCCTCTGTGCGTTTAACACCGTGGGCTTCTATTTCTGCTAATAAGCTGTTTTGTGGCATTTTATCAAACGCCTTTGAAGAATCCATGTGAACTACATCAACTGCCCAACCTTCAGCGATAATTCGGCAAAACATTCTACCATTTTTGTAAGACGCAATTTCCCTTGAAATATATAGTGTTAGATGTCCTTTATTATCGCATATTTTCCAAACGAAAGTTTATTTCGTGTCAAATTAAAGTCAACAGAAATTTCGCCATTACCATTACCAACGTTATGCTGAATGGTGACTAGTTTCCGCATTGAACTGTCTGCCCCTCTCTGTACAGGTGAGTAACATTTACTGGCCTCCAGCAATATTTCATCACACGGTGACCAAAGAGGATTGAAAGATTATGGCCAGAGACTCTGCTATTTCCACCCTCAATTGCTTCGGTATCGTAGGTTGCACCACTTTTAGATCCCGTAATTTATCTACTTTGAGCAACGTCAAACGTTTTGATACCTACTCTCTATTCATTCTCATGTTATGCCGTTGACGAGACTGCAGGCCGTATACAAGGTTTCTTCTGACCATACCAATATGAAGGAGATATGAGTAGGGTATCAGCAGAGTATGATCTGCCCAATAACATGTTTATTCCATGATGCTGTGGGCTTTGTTCGCGAGAAAGACGATTTTTGCAAGGCAATGTGGAGGTGACAGCCAGCGTAGAGTTTGTAGTAGACGGAAGAGTAGAAATAACTGGAAGGATGGGAATGTGGATGAGCGACGAGATGTTTTCTCTTTGGGCCTGTGTCCTGTTACTCTTGCGGTGGAAAAGGGGATTTGGCAGTCAGGGCACCTTGTTTTGGACAATTGCTTGAGTGAACCAACATGAGCCATTATGACTTGTAAGGGAAGACTGTTTGCACCACGCAGAAGCTACAATGGTGTTTCAAGCAACACCTTCCAGCTAATCGCAACATGTGTGTCTGAGAGAACAGCAGCATCTATGTCAGATAGAACACGACAGACTAACTTACAACGTACAATATTCATATATCCCTGAATTAGTGCCAAAAGACCATGGCAGGACTCGAACTTGCAATCTTCTATTACGTTCAAGTTCACCGAAGTCAGATAGATGCCTTATCCGTTAGGCCACGTGGTCCACGTTATGGACAGACATGTCATTACTAACTGAAATACTACTTCCAGTTATTGTGTAAAATTTTATTTTGTCATCTCGTTTTCTACAACGGTCACGAAATACGGAAATCTAGTAGGAAATATGAGCACTTTGATTTCACAATTGCAACATCTTCGCATCCATTGCTCTTTCGCGTATAATAATTTTATTTACTTCGATCCAGCCACGTACATCTCTGCCAAATCTGGGAAGTCAAAGAAGCTATATTCACAGAAAATTGATCATCGGAGAGAATCATGGTATTTTCCTCCAGTTTTAGTCAGTTTTTCCCCAGTGATGATCGCAATAGAAATGGAAGTGGCTGTGAGCAGCGTGAATGAGAACAGGGTTTAATCACTGCGTATCCAATGTCAACGTTTGATTTTGTAAATTGGAAGAATCCTCAACAATTTAATTTTTAACCGATCACATGGAATTGAGTTTTTATTTCCCGCTCTATAACCCAGTTATTGTGTGAATAATCGGGCGCCCTCGAGGCGGAACGATAGCGGGACTGACACGAGATCAGTGGCTGATGTTCAAATCTGTTCGAAGTCAATTTCTTGATTCACGTTGACATGAAATCAATCATGAGCAGTGTCTCATATACGCATTAAGATGTTTTACCAACGGAGAGCAAGATCCTTCCTCAGCTATGTTTTCTCAGTTTAGAACAAAAAGGGTGAAATTATTTTGAAAACAATTACTTTTATATTTCTGTCTTTCCTTGATCTCTAAAGCACTACACGCTGCTAAAATACTGGTGAACGCCTTGATCACCTCAAGGCTGGACTACGGGAACGAGCCTTGTCGGCCTTTCCCGGCACCTCGCTCTTCAAGCTGTAGGTCATTCAGAAATCTGCAGGTCGTGTGCTGTCCCGCACCAGGCTTCGGGAACACATCACTCCCACCCACTCCAGCCTCCAATGGCTCACTATCCCCCAGAGGATCGAATTCATGATCCTCATCCTCACCTACAAGGCCATTCACGGCCTTGTTCCCTCGTAAATCTCCGACCTGCTATTCCCCCTACTTACCTGCCCGTACCCTCCGTTCCTCTGGCTTCCATCTGCTCCACATCTCCCGCCCCAACCGCCCTGCCATCGGTAGCCGGGCCTTCAGCCACTCAGCCCCTAGGCTCTGGAACTCCATCCCCAGTAGCTTCGCCTTGCCTCCTCCCTTTCCTCCTTCAAGGCCGATCTCAAGACCTTTCTCTTTGACCGTGCCTTCAGCTCCCCTCTCGACTCTCTACCCCCTCCTCGCTCCCTCCCTTCTCTCCCCTCACCCTGACCATTTCCCCCTTGCTCGGGTCCTGACCCCACTGTACAGCGCCTTGGGACGTCCTCCCGACGTGATTGGCGCTCAATAAATGGAATCTTGTTGTTGTTGTTGTTGTAGGAGGGGGCAAGGCCATGGGTCGCCTTAATGGTGAGGACGAGGATCTTGAACAAATCAGCTGCGTCAAGTCACCATTAATTTTCTGACGCTCAGCTTTTGGTTCAATTGGACACAGCATTTGTAACGGTTTTGCGTTGACACTTTGAATCAAAGATAACTTTAATTTCCAATGAAGGAACAGCTGAGGCAGCTTTAAGTCCATAACGTTGGAATCAAGGGGGATGATCTTGTTTGTGTTAGATTTCAATAAAGCATCTTATATTTTTGATATTACTGTAGAATTTATAAATAATAAATTAAATAAACAATGTTTTTAAAGATCAGTTATTCTAAAGAAACACGATAAACTCGCCCTCAAGAAAGAAATTAAGAACTTGTAATGCTGATGAATTTAGCGTTGCCAATTTAACTGAATTTCTATCTTATATTTTGGATATTACTGTAGAATTAATAAATAATATACTGAATAATCAAATTTAATTGATATAATTTATTCCAAAATAAATGTGGGTACCATGGCTGAAATGGTAACAAGAAGAAGAAAAACCACAAAATTACATTCCCGATGGGAGGATGTTCCAATTCGCTGGAGAGTCAGGAGTCAGGACTCGATCATGGGGTAGGGTTGGTATATGGGTGAGGGAAGGAAGAGAGGTGGGAGGGCAACCGAAGGCACGATCGAAGAAAAGGGTCTTGAGACCGGCCTTGAAGGTACATCACAATCTTCAATGAGTGTTAGACACAACTTTTTGGTTGTTTATATACTCAGTGTTACTTCTGGTTCGTTATGAAAAGAATAACTCCAGTTTTAGTAGCGCCGATAACAAATGTCAATTCATGTTTCAATGGTTTAATGGTTGCTCAAAATTCCCTGGATTATGGGATGGTTCCCATTTACTTGAAGGTCGAAAACGTAACGCCGATTTTTAGGAAGGGAGGAGACAAAAACAAAGATTTGTTTGATATCAGTGGTAGGGAAAATTCTAGAGTCCTTAATTAGTGGCAAGATCGTGGGGCACTTAGAAAATCTAAACATGATGAGGCAGTCAGTATGGCTTTACGAAAGGGAAATCGTGTTTAACAATTTTTTTACAGACGTTCGAGGATGCATCAAGCAAGTTAGATAGGAGCGATCCAGTCGGTGTGGTTGATTTGGATTTACAGAAGCCATTCGACAAGCTGCCGCATGAAAGATTGCTGCATAAGATTAGTGCCCATGGAATTAAAGGTACATACTAATATGGATTGGAGAGTGGCTCACAGGAAGAAAACAGAGTGAGGTATAAATCGGTCCTTCACAGATTGGTATGATGTGACTAGCGGATTGCCACAAGGATCAGTGCTTGAGCCTCCATTATTTACAGTCTGTATTGTTGATTTAGATGAGGGAATACAACATATCATATCTAAATTCGCGGACGATACGAAGATAAGCGGGAGAACAAGTTATGAGGATGACACACGAAGAATGCAAAAGGAAATAGACAGGTTAGGTGAGTGGGCAAGAAGATGGCAGACGGAGTATAGGGGGAGATATTTGGAAGTGTTAGTGTTCAGAGGGATTTTCGTGTCCTTGTACGACAATCACAGAAAGTTAGTATGCAGGTACAGCAAGCAATTAGAAAGGCTGATAGCATGTCAGCTTTTATAACAAAGTGGCTGTAGTACAAGAGTAGGGAATTCTTGCTACAATGAGGGGTGAACGTACAGAGAGATTTGGACGTTCAAGTAAGCGTTTCATTGACGGTGGCAAAGCAGGTAGATAGGGCAGTAAAAAGGACATTTGGTGTACTGAGCTTCATTAGTAGGGGCACGGAGTATAAGAGAAGGGAGGTTATGCTAAATATGTTCAAAACACTGGTTAGGCCTCAGCTGGAGTACTGCGTCCAGTTCTGGGCACCTTAACTCAGAAAGAATAAAAAGGCACTGGAAAGGTTGCAGAGGAGATTCACGAGAATGATACCAGGAATGGGGAAGCTTAGCTATGAGGACAGGCAGGAGAAGTTAGGACTTTTCCCATTATAGCAGAGAAGGATATGCGGGGACCTGAAAGAGGTCCTCAAGATCATGAAAGATTTCGACAGGCGAGATAGGGAAAAGCCGTTTTTGCTGGTTGGTGTGTCTGTGACTCGTGGTCATAGTCTTAATATATCTACCAAAAGAAGCAGAGGGGAGGTTAGAGGAATTATTTTCACTCAGCGAGTTGTTGGAATTTGGAATGATGCGCCCAAAAAGGCAATGAAGTCCGATTCGATAACACCTTTTAAGAGAGAACTGGATAGATATCTGGAGAAGACAGGTTTGCCGGGTTATGGGGAGAAAGCTGGTGAGTGGGGTTAATAAAAGCCAGTTGCTCTGTAAAAGAGCCGGCACAGACTCGATGGGCCGAATGGCCTCCTTCTGTGCCGTATCAATCTATGATTCTATCTGTGATTCTATGTGAAGTCAATTATCGTTACTGAAAATGAAATGGTAGCAATGGTTCTGCTGATAATTTATATTGCCCACCAAACCCAACCACAACAACAAAATTAAATGTATATAACGTCTTTCACGTCGAGGCGACGTCCCACGTAACGGGATTGTATGTGGTTCGGACCTGAGATGGGGATCGGGATTGGGGAGGTTGGAAGATATGTGCTGAGCTGTGTTACATTTCTTCAAAATGAACAAAAAAGTCGAGTCTAAGAAATTGACTCTCGGACTTTCCTCAAATGAAGACTCTAAATTATTGATATTTATTGTTTCCATTTTTTAAAGCAAAACAGAAATGACGAACTAAAGAGTATATTAAAGCAGCTCTAGTGGCGCAATATGTTAGCGCGTGGTACTTATCGGACAGTATTTCCTGGAGAAATGCCAAGGTTGTGAGTTCCATCCTCACCGACAGCAATATTTTTCATGTATTTAGACAAGTGAGTTGCCTCAGTGGACAACAGTGCAGGTCACGTGGGAATTTTTTTTGGTTCTGATCCACCCTCGTTCAGTTCGGCGTTTCACGGAACCTGAATAAACGCTCCTGGAAGCCGTCAAGTGAGAAAAGGAAATAAACAATACATAAATGTTGCACTTGGTGTTGAATTTGATCAGCTTTGGTTTCAAGTGAAAAAATCCTGTAACAGAGACAATGCATGTTAAGGCAGGAGGATGTCGTATCTCGGACAACGTGAGAGTTCTGTCAACTGAGCTGCAGTCTTTCACTGTATTGACCATCAAACTCACCAGAAAACTCACCATCTCTTTGTCATTATGCAAACAAAATATCTGTTGATAAACGGTATGTGAGTTGACCAGGTACATTCCGAGGCCTCGCTGGCACATTGAAGCAGCAAGCAACGGGCGTTGTTTGGCCATTTTTGTTGACCATTCGATTGGAAGATAAGATTATTTGTGCTAAATGTTCAAGAAATCAAGTTCCATTCAGTTTTATAATGCCAAGTTCTCCTGTTGGCATTTCAGTTGCTTGGAGAACAAGCGTCTGGTTCGTCTTGGGGTATGGGTTCGCTTCGGGGTTAGCCACTAAGTATATATGCGAGAGGTACCGGGTTCAAATCCCGGACGGGTCCAAATTTTTGTAGAACGTTTGGACTGAGTGACCAAATTATTATTTTTTTAGAAAGCACTCAACTTCCTCTCAACTTTTTACACCGGCTTCTGGGTCCCTACTTCCTGCTGCGTAAAAAGGATTGTGGAAAAAGGAAACTTGCCTAACATTTTGGCCTGCCCAAAAAAAACATTGGCCGTCCATGAATTGTTTTTCTCTGCTTCTGAAATTTGCTGATCATAAACATGTGGTGCTGTGGTGGAGAGGAAGAATCACGCAGGCACTGAGAAAAATAAGCTATGAAATCTGATTTGGGTGCGACTGTTATGCAGAAGCTCAAGGAAGAACAGTCCACACCTGCAGATAGCGACGAGCAATATATTGCCCTATTTGTAATTAGTTATATTTTAAGTAAATTACTAAAAGACATTGACGACTATTGAATTTTTATCAATGATTTGTTCAATCCACATGTAAACATATGTATTGAATAAACATTGTTAATTTTAGCAAATAAAATTAGCCATAATCCGTTTGCAACCAGATATCAGACATTTATTATTATTCGTTCGTTATTCCCCAATATCCCGATGGGTCAGACCAAAGGCCGGTACAATCAACGGATCTTATAACAGCATAATGTCACCCTAGATATCTCGAGTTCAACACTGTGTCTTTACAGCACACAAGCTTGATTCTTCATGCTTTCAGTCTTCCTGCTTACAGCTTTCAATCTTCCATGTGATATCGTCAGTCTTAGTGTTTCTAGCTCTCAGTCTTCCATCACCTGTACCCTTGTCTCCGCAGCCAGGGATGACCCCATCTCCCGTATCCTTGTCTCCGCGACCCGGGACGGCACCATCTCTCTTATCCTTGTCTCCACGAACCGGGACGGCACCGTACACAAAGTTAACGGTTCTCTTATACCAATGTTCATCCAATCATGGTGCGGACATTAGATCACCCGGTCAAAATCATGCTGGGTTCACGTGAGCACCTCATGGAGTGTAGTGCCTCAGACACAAACACATTGTCCTTAAGATCCCTGTAATCTGAACTAATTGTCTAAGATAGAGATTTGATCAATTTAGGGCTGTATCTGGTGCTCATTATTTTGTGGTGTGGGATCATTAGTACATTCCTTTTAAGTTACTGGTTATTTCTTATCAGGATCCCGGATGGAACCAAGTTCTGGTTCAAACAACTTGCTCATTAATTGCTATTCTTGAGGGTAGCCTTCTGTTGCTTGGCCCTGTCGGAATCTAGCGACTTATTGCTAAGTCGAGATGCTATGTCGACCGGTACCTTGGACCGTTATCTCTGTGGGCGTTTTGTCATTTCCTGATAATAGGTGACCCCCTGCCCCTGTCCGTTATTCTTTGAAAAAGAGAAATAAACAGATGTGTCCTATCCATTACTATCAGCCCAGTTGTCCCCCGCACTTAACTTAAAAGTTAACCCATTCACAACATCTATTATGATTCTAGAGTAGACAAAAAGTGTATATTCTAACACCCTCTCTGGTTGTGCAACCTGCTGACCCCATAACCACCTGTCCTTTTCACCGCTCAGCAGTCTATGGCCTGCTGCACGTCCCAACTCATCCTGCTCCTTCGACGGCCGGACCTTCCGCCTTTCTACACCGCCCCGCCAACATATGCCACAATTCCTTCGACTCGCTCTACCCTTATCCTCTTTCAAGGTACGTCTTTACAAGCGTCCTTTCCTATCGAGCCTTCGACCACTCTCTAACACATAACTTTATTTAAAGAAATAGTGCAATTATTATAGAAACAAGTTATTATTAGTTACATACATATATATTGTGAGTTTTGAGTTTGCAGCCTGCAAAAGACATGGTTCATAGATAAAAATAAATAAATGAATGCGTTTGTAATATACATTTCTTTTTTAAAACGTTACTGAACCAGAGCCAGAATATGTTTTCATCTCTGCCCTAATCTCTATCAAAATGCTGTACATTACAGATATAAGACATTTATTTACATTGAGAACAACTCATATCCAAACGTATACAGAATGGCCACTCCTCCCTCTTCCCGGAACCCCATGTTCCTGACTATTAGCCACTGGTACCCGTGAAGTTACAGGGACTGAAGCTGCTCACAGTGACTGACGGCACACTGGAGCTGAGAGTGGAAAGCGCTGCCGTTCCCGATCCATCTCAGTCCAGGCATGTCACCATTACAGTCCAGTCATATCACCATTGCAGTCCAGTCATGTCAACAACAACAACAAGATTCCATTTATAAAGCGCCTTTCACGTCAGGAGGACGTCCCAAGGCGCTGCACAGTTGGGTCATGACCCGAGCAGGGGGGAAATGGTCAGTGTGAGGGGAGGGAAGGGAGAGAGCGAGGAGGGGGAAGAGAGTCGAGAGGGGAGCTGAAGGCTCGGTCACAGAGAAAGGTTTTGAGACCGGCCTTGAAGGAGGAGAGGGAAGAAGCGGCGAAGGCATTGCGGGATGGAGTT
>NW_024705895.1:0-20473 GCF_018977255.1 Callorhinchus milii | reverse complement strand
AATGTAAGTAATGCGGAGTCCTGTAGATTAATGGTTACAGCAACACAGAGGACATGGGCCGTGCAGTTTGGATTCCTAGGTAAGATTCCTGTCTCTATACACGCCTTCGTTTACCTAAAAGTAAGTTGGAACATACTTGTCTGTCCATTTGCAGATCGCTTACCGGGGGGTCAATAATCCAAATATATTATTTTATTTAAAATGTCCGTAAATACATAAGTAAAAGATGAATTTCGTCCCTCAATCCACTATTCACTGTGGGACACTGCTCTGCACAATTATCCGATTCAATTTACCAACAATGTGTAAAGCCAATCAACTATTCAATATAATTTGTGAAGAGTTTTGAGTCATGAAATCGACCATATATTATGCAAGCGTTAGCATGATAGTGAGCGAAAACTGGCTCCAATTATAAAACTATTGCCTATAGCTCACACACACCGTCAAACTGCTTTGCCCTCCAAGTCCATAGTTCAAGACAATATCTCATCCCAAACTTCTGATAACATCAGTAATCAGCTTCTTCCCACACCCTTTAAATCAGGTCAATGTTCATGGACAGTGACGTTTGTGAAAATAATGAATTATAATAACATTCCTTGCATTCTATACAACGCTTCATCACCTCATCCATAACGACACGAAACGCTTCACATCAAATACAGTAAAGTGTAGTGACTGTGTGTTTGATAGGCAAAACGCGGCAAACAATTGGTGCATTTCGCCCGCAAAACGCGGCGTCCTACACCCATTAATTAACCAAATTATTAATGTTTTACAGGAATATTACCCCTTGCAGAGCGAGCGAGCATTTAGCAAGCAAGCAGTTTCCTAGTTGCTGCTATGTAAACCGAGGCGTGTCTGTGTGTTTGTACCTCCGGAGTCAGGAAACTTGCCTAAGGTGTCGAAGAAAGACAGATGGGCACACAATCGGACAGACAGACAGACAGACAGACAGACAGACAGACAGACAGACAGACAGACTCAGACAGACACACAGACAGACAGACAGACAGACAGAACAGACAGATACAGAGAGAGACAGACAGACAGACCAGACAGACAGACAGACCAGACAGACAGAGATAGAAATACGGCAGAGAAACAGACTGGCACAGATAAATAATAATCCTGAGATTTGATAACATAGCTTATAATGCCATTGAGAATTGTTAAAGGGCTTAATAACAACAATAATAGTAATAATAATAATAATAATCCTTGCGTTTGATATAGTGCTTTAAACAAGTTCAAGTCGTCTCAAAGCGCTTCACAGATTATGCTGTAAAGTGAACTGACTCTATATTTGTTGGCGAAACGCCGTATCCATTTGCGCACCGCAATGCTCCACACAGAGTTCTGGATTGAAACTGACCATTTTATTTTTGTTTTTTTCTGGAGGGATTATTATTAGGCTCTGTGTGGAGTAAGGAAACTTGCCCATGGTTTCGCCATCTGCCTGGAATTGAACCCAGGTATCTCACTTGCAAAGCGAGTGCTCTAACCACTGAGCTACAGGACTCCACAGTTTCAAAGGATATACAGTAAAGTGACCATTCTAATAGCTGCCTCCTCTATCCCCTCTATGTCCCCTCGCAGCCGCCCTTCAATTAGCTCCATAACAGATAAGGCTCCTATTATTGCACTAACCTTATACTCCGTTACCCCAAATTCTCCTTCCTCCTTCACACCCATCATCATGCATGTCACGCTAAATCCCTGCTGCTTTAACCAGTTTCCCCACTCTGGTCACTGCTGGTCACTGCAACAGATCCTTCTCCAAGACAAAGGCGCATCAGTATCTTCTTTACCGGTCTTTCCTAACATTTAGTAAAGCCGCTCTCCGCATCACACGACCTTTGTCCCACTTCCAGTGTCAGTTTAAATTTCCTCCCTTCGGCTTCCCATCAATTGTGAATTTAATCCTAATTGAGTGGTCAACAGTGAACACCAAATCGCCCTCCACTGCCGCCTGGTCTCCCGCACAGTTAGTCAATCTCTTTCCTCAAATAGGATTTCCCACCCCCAAACCACACAACGCCCACGCCTCAAAGCCGCTGCCACCAGCCATGATGTGATTCGCTGTTCATCACAAATAAACCAGGTCTCCAACAGTCTTACAGAACAGCCCTGTGTTACTCACAGTCACTCTGAGGTGTCCGGGGCTGACGCTGTCTCCCAGCGGTGACAGAATGCCTCTCCTCTGTGTCTTCATCTCCTTCCTCTTCTCACAATGTAAGTGTTTGTTTCCATAACACAGCACTACACAGCACCAATGAATATCATCAATACAATGTGCGATATAATAATTACGATAATCCTTGCTTTCGACGTAGTACGTTGATCAAGTCCTTGAGATGTCTTAGAGCGCTTCACACTATGTATTCTAAATTGAATTGACAGTGGTTTTGTGGACGGATGCAGCAGGGATTTGTTATCAATTATACCTTCATAATTACATCATCTTAAATTATTTACATCAATTGATATGATAATGATGAAGCATTTTTCGTACAATTTTCAGATGTTTTCTGTGCCTCTGTAAAGCAGACGCCATCGTCTCTTCAGAGAGAAGAATGCGAGTCTTTGACCATCAACTGTGTCTTTACTGCAAGTTCTGCGAGCAAATTCACGAGTATGGAATTTTACAGGCGGTTTCCAAATGAAAGAGATTGGAAGCCCATTCCTCGTGATGGACGATTTGTTGTGAAGACAGACAAGGGATCTTGGTCCTCTTCTCTGGAAATTAATGACTTGCAAGTTGAAGACAGCGCTGATTATTACTGTAGAGCTCGATATCTCTGGTATACCACAATGCCGTATCTGGGCTTCCAACAATACAAAAAGCCCCGTCACCAACTCACAGGAAAAACACAGAGAATGTGAACTTGCATATTCCTCATTCGTGTGTGATGTGCAGCTATGTTTCAGAATACTTCATTTAAGAAGCGGCTATCACTTATGAATACTTAGGAAAAGTGAGTGTGTATTAATCTGAAGTTACTACGTTGTTTGGATTCATATACCTTAAGAATTATTGCAAGGGACAGACGGCATGCAAATTTACTAAGAAAATATTCAATAGAGTTTTACACATTATGTGATTAATTGATCATTTGTAAATGGCCGAAATCATTTGAATTGTTTTGCAAACCTGTGTTTTTGTGTTCACATTAAACACTGTGCTGGCTGGGAAGCCACATTGGAAAACATCAGCACAATTACCGCACTGCTAATTTTCGAGGAAATACATGAGACGTGATCACCGCTAACATTGCCCTCTTTTGTATTCCAGAACGTACAGAAAGTTAGCTTTGAATATTAATTATTTCCACACATTTTGTATAATTATTTGCAGGAAGATGTTCTTCGGGCTTTGCGCTTTGACTGTGTTTATGTGGAAAACTTACTGAAAATAAGCATGATTTGGACAAACGAATATTATACAAATGGGACTGTGGTGAAAATATAGGAATGTATTACCAATTTGTCTGCATTTGCTTGTTTTGGTGAAGGGATTAAACCATGATTCGATGGAACAGTTTTTGCACCTTGCAGAATGAGAGCTGTGTCACTGTGTTATTACGGTGAATATACAGAAGATGGTTCAGGAACCAAGGTAACTGTAACGAAAAGTAAGTGGGAAACATTTCTAACGGGTGAAAATAAAAGTTTATTTACGTGAGCTTGTCAAAAAAACATAATTCTAACCGAATATAAATCAGCTCCTACTTTAATGTTTGTTTCTCAAATGACCAACTTTTATTTCCATGTTTTGAAAGACACTGATTTGGTCTCCATAGTAGTTCCAAAGGAACATGAGCAGAGTACACTCATATTAATTCGGATAATTAATTACTCACAGCGCTGGGATGTATTGCCATTAATATCCTCTTCTGTTCTCCCAAAAAGTGGGTTCTACAGTTCTGAATCAAGTTCATCAAACTGAAACGTTAACAAACATTCGTCTCTCCATATACACTGAGGGTACCCATGAACTTCTAATTCATTCTACTCCAACAAGCAAATCCGTATGCAAGCGTGCGGAAACACTGCATGTTTCGATAATGTAAGGCGTGAAATTTGAAGAAAGAATGAAAAACGATTTAGAGAGAAAGAGGGACAGATAGAAAGAAAGAAAGAAAGAAAGAAAGACAGACAGACAGACAGAAAGAAAGAAAGAAAGAGAGAGAGGGAGAAGGAGAGTAAGAAAGACGTAAAGAAACAAAGAAAGAAAGAAAGACATAAAGAAAGAAAGAAAGAAAGAAAGAAAGAAAGAAAGCAAAAAAGACAGAGAGGGAGAGAGGGAGAGAGAGACAGGGAGAGACAGGAAAAGCACTTGGCTGCTGGCTCAAGTGAAGTTGCATTTAGCAGTTCACAGACTGAGAGAGAAACTGATGTTGGCAACGTACCAGAGAATAAACCTCCTCCAGCAGCGATGTTAAAGTAACGACATTTACAGAAGAGAAACTTTCCATTTGCCTCAACTGTAAACCCTCGGAGTTAACGGTACAAACTGACACATGATTCTCTGCTAAAGATGTCCATGATCACAGACACCCAAATCCTCAATGTGGACAATCCACTACAGCAAACGAGTACAAAATTAGAGAATCAATGCTTAGTTAAACGGTGCACTTACGAGAGGCTTATCAATGGTGTCACAGAAATAAACATAGGGTTTGTGTCTGCAATAAAACATGGCTCAGATATAAGAGCTGTCTACTTTAATACATTCCTTTGCTCTTTCTACTGTTGATGTAAAATCAATCCTTACGTGTATCGTTGTACCTTTCACTGACACATTAGGAAGTGTGTGAAGGCCTTGGACAGGGAGCGAAAGAGATTTGGCAAAATGATACCAGGACAGAAGGAATTAATTTGTATGTTCTGGCAATGTTCTCCTGAGAGCACCGAATGTTCAGGGGAGATTTAATTGAAGTGTTCACAGATGCGAGTGTTTTTGGGAGAGCAGAAAAGGAAAACATGATTCCAATGGGAAGTGGTTCAGTAACCAATGAACCCAAATGTAAGATAAGTGGTAACAGAACAAGTGGGGAGAGCAGAAGAATTTATTTTCACTGAACATTGTTATTGAATGCAATGTGCTGCTTCAAAGGGTAGTGGAAACAGATTCGAAAGATAATTTCAGTATGAAATTGGCTGAATGCATCAAAAGGAATTATAAAGGTCTATGTGTTCATTGCGAGAGAGTGGGATTATATTGGTTGGCTATTTTCAAAGCTCTTTTCACAGACACGATGGGCTGAATGGCCTCTTTCTGTGCTGAAAGATTCAATGATGCCATGACTCTAAGTAACCTGTAAATTGCATCCCGCAGGATCCAGTTATACAGTTTCCCAGTCACCGCCTGAACAAACTGCTTTTGCTGGTGAGAGGATAAATTTACATTGCGAATATTCAGGATTCTGCGGACAGGATTTCAGCGTCTCCTGGTACCGTCAGACCCCTGGCGAGGGACTGAAATACCTGCTCCACAGAAAACCCTCAGGAGAGGGAGGAAACCCCACTGGAGATCATATTTCTGCTTCTCTTGACACTGCCAAGAAAATCAGCGTTTTAACCATCGCCGACTTGCGGCTGACAGACTCCGCTCTGTATCACTGTGCACTCAGTCTGCACCACAGTGACACACGTCATAGGAAGACTCGTACAATAACCCTCATCACAGCCAAAGCTGGGAAACAGTACAGTTAGCGACAGAGAGTGTAACAAACCTTCTGCCAAATGCCACCATAGCTCACATCTTGTTGAGGTTTGTCAAGTCAGCTAAAATAAGTGATACTTTTCTTATTGTATATGTGAGATGTTCTTCACCAACAGAGAGAAGATTGTGATAAATGTTTGTTGGAACTTTTACATGTTAATAATAATAGTAATAAAAATAAAATAACAATTAACATAATCTTTCCATTTGACGTTTAGTCGCAACACTTCATTGAGACTTCTCAATGCGCTTCTCAGATTATTCTTTAAATTGAATTGACTGTATATTTTGCAGTAAAAATGCCTACTCCAAGTTTTGGTTTGTTACAGCGTGCACTTGAAATGCGGTTACATATATTTTCACACTGATTTGTTTTAAAGTAATAGTTTAATGTCAGTGGAGACGTGTACCTTAATCGTTAGTGAGATGACATGGGTTCGAATCCCAGGCAGTGCGAAAGGTTGGTCAAGTTTCCTTACTCCATACTCGCGCCTCTGTTTTTCTTGCAGTACGTGAGAACGCGTTTGCTGGTCGACTGTCAAATTATTATCTGGGGTAATGACAACTACAAAACTAATTGGCAAATAATAATTTTGTTGTGCGCTACAGATGAAAATGTACAATCACTCCATCAAATGCAATCATTGCTATTATGTTACTTGCAGTAGATGAAGTCAAGATAATCAATGGGTATTACTTGACCTACATTGGAGCACAAGGCTGATTTTTTGACAACCCAGCATGGAAAATAAATCCTGGAGATGAAGGAACAACAGTCCTTATATGTTTTCGGTATAGAGTATAACTTAAAGCTCTTCACATATTCTGATTGCAAATTTGAGTTGCTATGTGCTTTGTGGTTAACAGGGCAGCACATTTGCGCTGTTAATTCCTTTGCGATGTTACATTCACTTTTATTGTGCATGATGTTAAGGCTTTCACCCTAACCCTTAAACCAATTAGCGGATTTACCTCCGGGCTTTATATAACACTGATAAACATGTTTTCTCTGGGTATGGGGACAGGAGATGGAGTCAGTGTTGAACCATCAGAGGTGGAAATGTCTGTTACTGAAGTGCAGACTGTAAACCTGAGCTGCAACTTCTCTGCTGATTCCACCAATGTTTTAATATTCTGGTATCGTCAGTATCCAAGCGAACCTCCTCTGTGCACAAGGAGACACGATTCTGAGGGGAATGTACTCATTGCTGAATTTGCAACGCCAAGTTTAACGACAAATCTGTACATGGACAGGAAAAGATCCACTGTATTTGTGTTCCCCGTGGCTCAAACTGGCTCTACCTCAAACATTACTGTGCCATCACACATGCAGTGTTACTGTCAGACTACATCAATGTGCATAAAACTCCAAAGAGGAGAGAAAGGGTCTCATCTCAGCACAGATGTTAACGCTGACAGTTGACCTAATTCACATTTTTTACTTTGCTCCTGTGTCTCTCAGAGGAAACACGCGGCTGATTGCCAACCACAACCAAAATGTGATGGAACAGTTCGTGTAGGGAAAGAGTGAACGAATTAATAGTGAATCTTACATTTCATGTAGCGCCTTATCGCGACTTCGAGATGTCTCAAACGGCTTCACAATATATTCTGCTAAAAGAAGTTGCTGCGAATTGGCGGTGTGAACGGGAAACTATGTGGCATTAGCTGGTTATACAGCAACAGTTACCCCAAAGCGTAATGTGGGTGTCCTCAAGCCTTGGTTCTCGCCAACTTTCGGCTAATCATTTCCGGATTTAGCTGAACTGCACAGTTCCATCAGGGAGGAGAATGCTCATTCCATTCAAAAAGACTATTTCAGTGATTTCCACGAGGAGATGGGAGGTAGCGATATTTGGAGTCTCTATAGCTTGGCGATGGGTTTCCTAAAGTTTCAGATTGACAAACAAATGTTCGGTATTTCAATGTGCCAATGTTCCAATCAATGACCAATATTGATTCCAAGTTTATATCTGCGAAGTCCGGTGGCTCAGTGGTTAGAACACTCACCTCGACAGTGAGAGACCTGTGTTCGACTCACGGTGGGGCGAAACGATGGGCAAGTTTCTTTATTCCACACACCTCTGTTTAAATAGCAGTAAGTAGGAACTCATCTGTTAGTCGATTGGCGGTTAGCAGTGACCAACATCTTTCGGAGGGATTATTAACTCGGAAAGTGATTCGCCAATCGAATAACAACGCATTCCTATTTATTACTGGTTAAATAGTCCGCAAGTACAACAATGTACAATTGCCGTTGGCAAGATTGGCTCAATTCTGTGTTGCAATGTAAACTATTTTAATGAAAAAATGCCCTTTGCGGCTCAGAAGAGATCAACATAATTGTGAGGCGAGGATTTGGTGTGTGGAAGGGGGGGCTTCAGTATCTGTGGTCTCACAGTGTCTGACAGCGGGGAGTGTTACTGTACTCTGAGCCTCAGTAATATAAGCCACTGGGAACCTCAACACATTATTATTACAATCACTGCTTTACTTCAAGTTTGCCATGAAATATGAAGCAGTGATGAATTGTGGCACATTGGCCTTCAGAGGGCGACACTTTAGTATTAATGTCCAACTGATCAAGAAATCAAAGAAGGCTGCCAGCTAAATTTAAGCATTTACAAATTGTCATCTTTAATCGTGAAGGGGATTTGAAGCGGAGTATTTTGAAGTCGAGGAGCATTTGGAAGAGATAAGCATATCCGGCGGCCTTCCAACATTTTGTATCACTTTTCCGGGGCGGTAATAATTCCTTCAAATAAAAAATAAAATATGTTCAATTCTTGAATGACGCAAAACGTACCATGAATTAACTTTACAATATTTTCAATGCAGCTCTTTAAGACGTCTTTAACACGAGATAATGTTCTTTATCAAATGAAAGGTTTGTTATTGTTATTCGACAGAGGTACTGACTTGTCTGTTCACGTGGAAGATAATGATCGCATAGGACTTTTGGCAAAATGATTGCGAATTACTCTTTTAGTTTCCATTATGATACGGGAGCAACGACTGTCATGAATGACAGTTTATGAGGATTTATTGTTTCATGGATTTGAATTTCAATCTAGAATTTGATCTCAAATTGTCAACTTGAATCCTGAACCAAAAGCATTCTGACAGCTAAGAGAACGTACAACTAAAAGTAAGTCACCTCGGATGATGGAAGGCGAACATTTATTCTTTCAGGCTCGGCTGCAGGTTTCCTTGATTTTACATCTAAATTCTTGCGTTGATCATGTCCAGGCAAGATTACACAAAGTGTCTGCTTACTCAATAACCTGCCCCTTCCCTTCACAAATTGCATACTATCCAAAAATCTGTATGTTCTGTTACTTTCACATACGATTACGTTAGTTTTTGATCTGAACCTATCCAAATCTACTCGCTCCCATTCGCCAGCGAATTCAACCGCCTCAGACCGAATTCAAGATCCTCACACTCACCTTTAAATCCCTATTTGGTTATTTACAATCCTACCTCTGTGATATCATGGAAACCAACAAATCTGGTCTTCCTTTCTGTGTCAAGCCTGTCACTAAATTGAATGGGCTCGAAGGAAATTCACTCTTACTTCCCCCCACTTACTGTGACACTTTAACTTCCCTCCAACGTTGAGCAGACGATGCTCGCGTCACTTGATTAGGAACTGAGGTCATAGCGATCAAGTGCCAACCAGACTCAAAGCCATACTCCTACGATCAACACCAATAACTTATCCACTCAAGAGCTCAGTTGTGGAGTAAGTGATGGGGTTGGAGGGAACCGGTTTGTGTCTGGTTCTCGCTGCCATTTTAATAGGTAATTTATTATAAGAATTATACATCTTTCAGTTATTTTTTAAAATCATTTAACTGAATCGGTTTCCTTTTCTGCTTATATTATTAAACATAATAATCATTGTAATCGCGTTTTATATGGCGCTTCAATATGTTTTCGAGCAGTCTCAAGGCGCTTCAAGTAATATACTGTCAACTGCAGAGACTTTCTGTTTCGTGAGGGAGACTCGGTAGCCAATTGCGCACAGTAGTGTCCCCCAAATAATCAACGATTCACTGACTACATTTCAAAAATGTCTTTTATTTTCTTTTTCAACGGAATATTCTTCCCGGATAGGGATCAGCTAATTGTTTAACCAACAGATTTCTACTTAGCGTTGGTTAACCAGAGGAGAGTGCGTTAAGGAAATTTGCTTAAGATTGTGCCCTGTCCTCTCCGAGAATCGAACCCGGGTCGTATCTCTTACGAGGCGACCGCTCTAACCACTGAGCTACAGGACTCCACGTTCTTGTCTTCCAGGCCTGACCCAGGGAGACGCTGTGACACAGAAGGTGGCTTCAGTGATTGGGAAAGAAGGAGGAAGTGTGACCATGGAATGTCATTATGATACGTCTCTGAGCAGCTACTATTTAAACTGGTATCGGGAACAACAAGAAACACAACTACAGTATGTGCTTCAAAAGTATTCGGGTGGTTATACAGATAAAGCAGACTTTGCTAAAAAGCGGTTCTCTATTGAGCTCCAAACCTCGACAAAATTCAGCAGTTTATCCATCTCCCTGTTGGAGCTGTCTGACAGCGCTGTGTATTACTGTGCTCTCCAACCACACAGTGATGGGAACAAGACAGAGACTCGTACAAAAACTATCAGCGTTTAGTGGGTTTGTGCTTCTGTCTCTCTAGGCCGCAGCAGCGATTGCCTGTAGGAAAGGAAACCAGACAGAGACACAAAGAGAACATTACATTGACGGCTCATCTGACTGTCAAACAACCAACTCAATGATCCCATGAACTCAACTGTTTATGCAATAACCGTGGTTAGAGCACATACCTCGCATGCGAGGGACAGGTGTTCGATTCCCGATAGGGCGAAATGTTGGGCAAGTTTCCTTACTGCACAAACCGCCGTTTAGCGAGCAGTAGATATGAACCTGACTGGCGGATTCCTATTCCGCCGTTAATATTTCCCTTAAAAGATTAATAAGGGGTAAACAATTTGGTCACTCAATCCACGTCTATCTATTGTACACTGCTGTGCGCAATCGTATGCCTTGATACGCTCACAAAATACAAAGTCACTACACTATGTAATAGATTATGTGAAACGCTTTCGGTCTTCTGGAAAATGTGATAATATCCTACATCAAATTGAACGATTATTGTTATTTTATTTTGATGATCAGTCTACTAGTTAGGGCTATGGCCTTCGTTGTTACCAGGAGCTGAAGGGAGGATTCCCTTCCCCTGTGACTGGTGAAAACCGCTTTCTGAAAGCAATTGGATACTGTATTGAAACGCGGCTGAGATGCCAATGAGGTGACGTGAGACTGTGGCTCCGCCAATGCCGACAATCACTGCGGGTTATCAGCAAACTGATGGCACAGACACCACCACACAGACTGAAGAGCAGCAATGAGGCTGTTTGCTGTCTGTCTGGTGCTGGGAACCTTCATGTCAGGTCAGGCCCTGTTGAGCTGATTCCGTATTGCTGCTGATGGTGAGCTCCATTACAACAACATTTGTTGGAGGGAAGTCTGTAGCTCAGTTGTTACAGCACTCGCCTCTCAAGTGAGAGGACGTGGGTTCGATTCCCGGACAGGACAGGGCGAAACCTTGTCCATTCACAAGTCTGTGGTCTTCTATTAACAAGATCGACACTGTTTCCTTCATTACCTTTTGAACACAATGTGCTAATAATAACTTCCAAATAATGATAATTTCTCAAACCTTTTTACTGGATTGGCGGATCGCTTTACCGCGAATAATAAAGGCCTCACAGAATTAAAAATAAAATATGACAACCCAGTCCACGTCTAATTGTGGGACACTCCTTGCGCAATGGCTGCAGCCTTTCGCCAATAAAAATACTCAGCAATTCACTTTACAGTAATATTGTTTGGAGCGTTTTCAGAATTCCCAACAATGTGATAATCCGATATGTTAAACACAGTGATTATTACTGTTACTTTATTACAATTGAAGTCTACATGGAATCTTTCTCATCAGGATAACGTCACAAGGCGCTGAGAAATTAATTCAGGCAAATTTTTAATCATATAATGTCGTTATCTTCCATGTTTATTTCAGAACTCTGCCGGGGGGACCCTGTCAGTCAGAAAGGTGCCGTGATGCTTAAGAAAGAGGGAGGAAACGTGACTTTTGAACGTACCTATTCCACGAATGAAAGCTATTACTATCTCTTCTGGTACCGACATTACCCAGACAATCAGCCACAATTTATAGTGCGAAAATATTCACGTTACGAAGAGGAAAGGAAAGGAGATGGAATTGGATATCGTTTCACTTCTCAGCTTGACGCTTCCCAATCTGTCACCAGATTATCCATCTCTGAGCTGCTGATGTCTGACAGCGCTGTGTATCACTTTGCTGTCTCTCCCTATATCACCACAGTGATGGGAACCAACCACAGCCTCGTACAATAACTAAACTGGCATTCTGAGCTTGGTCTGGCTATCTGATCAACCCTGTGCGTGTTCAGACTCAATCTTTGTGTGCAGCGAGCTTCAGGGGAAGCCACATCCACCACAATTCAGTCTGTCTGCCGAAGATCCACATAATTATGTGTCACAGTAACTGCTGAGAGTAAAGTTGACAGGCAGTTAGCTACAGCAGTCCACACTTCTGTTGATTAACTGTGCTCTGCAAATGCAACAATACCAACCCATTTGGAAAATTTGAGACGTCCTCCGGAATGGAGGGCCCAATATAAATCCAAGTTGTTTTTGTAGTCGTTGTTGAATATTTTTCGTTTGACTGTAAGGAAGAAGAATGAATTCCATATCATTGGTGGGGTGGATGGGTTGGGTGTTTTGGAGGAGGTGAGAGCGTGTGGTAAGAGCTGGGCAGGTTGGGAACTGTAGATGGTGAGCTGGGAGGAGGGGGTGGTAGCTGGGGTGGTGGGTAGCTGGGGAACTTCCTGGGAAAAAGGAGGAAAGACGTTGGGAAGCGGTGGTTGAAGAGGTGGTTGCTCAGATGGAGTGTGTTTATCCGTGAGAAATATTGATGGTGCACGGCTTCGTGTCTGCTCTCAATGGGTGTAAATCTAAACCAATTTGCTTGTTTCACCAATAAACTCATCCCGAGACAACACAGGCACTGACATTCTTCTGAAACACCATTAGATGCCGCCATCAACAATACAATAATAGTGAATTTTATGCAGCGGATTACACATCGGGAGCACTCCTCATAAGCACATAGCAATGTAAGCAATGCGGAGTCCTGTAGATTAATGGTTACAGCAACACAGAGGACATGGGCCGTGCAGGATTGGATTCCCAGGTAAGATTCATTTCTCTGTACATGACTTCGTTTAACTAACAGTAAGTTGGAACATACTTGTCAGTCCATTGGCGGATCGCTTACCGGGGGCTGAATAATCCAAATATATTATTTTATTTAAAAAGTCCGTAAATACATAAGTAAAATGTGAATTCCGTCCCTCAATCCACTACTCACTGTGGGACACTGCTACGCACAATTATCCGATTCAATTTACCAATAATATGTAAAGTCAACCAACTGTTCAATATAATTTGTGAAGAGTTTTGAGTCATGATATCGATCAATATATTATGCAAGCGTTAGCATGTTTATCAGCGAAAAACTGGCTTCAATCATAAAACTATTACCTTTCTGTCACATACAGCGACAAACTGCTTCGCCCTCCAAGTCCATCGTTCAAGAAGGGAAATAATCGCAAACTTCTGATAACACCGGTAATCAGCTTCTCTTTACACCCTCTAAATCAGGTCAACGTTCAAGGACAGTGACGTTTGCGAAAACAATTAATTATAATAACACTCCTTGCATTTTATACAACGCCTCATCATGTCATCCATACCGTCACAAAGCGCTTCACATAATATATAGTAAAGCGTAGTGACTGTATGTTTGGTGGGCAAAACGACGCCAAACATTTGGTGCATTTCGCCTACAAAACGCGGCGTCCCACAAACAGGTCATGGATTAATCAACCAAATTATTATTATGATGCTGGGATTTTTGCCCATGCCAAGCGAATCAACATTTAACAACCAAGCGGGTTCCCACTTACTGCCAGATAGACAGAGGTGTGTGTGTGTGAGTGTGTGTGTATGTGTGTGTATATATGTGTGTGTTGAGAAAGGAAATGGTCCTAAGGTTTCAAAGAAAGACAGTCAGACAGACGGACAGATTGGCCGAGCCACAGATAAATAATAAGTTTTAATTTTCAAATTGTACCTTATTATGTCGTTGAGGAGCCCCATCACGCAGACTTTGTCCCGTTCCCACTGTCAGTTTATTGACTTCCTCTCATTGGCTCCACGTCAATTGTCCATTCATTCCTAACTGAGTGGTCAAAATCCAACAAAAAAGCCTCGTCTTCCGCCTTCTGCTCTCAGTCACAGAACAGCTCTGTGTTAATCACAGTCACTCTGAGGTGTCCGGGGCTGACGGTGTCTCTCAGCGGTGAGAGAATGCCTCTCCTCTGTATCTCCATCTCCTTCCTCTTCTTACAATGTAAGTGTTTGTTTCCATAACACAGCACTACACAGGACCAGTGAATATCATCCTAACAATATGCGGTATAATAATTATAGTAATGATCCTTGCGTTGATATATTGCTTTATCACTTCGATGAGACGTTTTAAGGTTGTTCTCGGAATATATTGTGAAGTGAAATAACTACGTTGTTTGTGGCGGGAATTAGACAGGGAATTGGTATTAATTATATTCTGATAATTATATTATATATTAAATTATTTATATGAATTGATATTATAATGACATTTTACATCGGGATTATATTATGTTAATTGATATCAATCAATATCAAGCCAAAGCTTGGGATGTAAATGTTATAGAAGCGGACAGCATTGCAGACGTTTTTGACTGATGTTATGCTGTGTATAATTTTCAGATGTTTTCAGTGCCTCAGTAAAGCAGACCCCATCCTCTCTTAGGAAAGAAGAATGCGAGGCTTTGACCATCAGCTGTGTCTTTGAAGAAGGGTACTATGATAGTTTCATGAACATGGAATTTTTTATGCAATTTGGAAAGGGGGCAAACTGGAATCCCATCCCTCGTGAAGGAAGGTTTGTTGTGAAGACAGACACGGGATCGAAGTCGTCTTCTCTGGAAATTAATGATTTGAAAGTGGAAGACAGCGCTGACTACAGATGTACAGCTCGATACGTGTATACCACAGTGCTGTATCAGGGCTTCCGACAATACAAAAAACCCCTTCATCAACTCACAGGAAAATCACAGAGAATGTGAACTCCTCAATGTTTCAATACACATTCCTCGCTGGTATGTGATGCACAATGATGTGTAATAGCACTTCCTTCAGGAAACGACTATTGTTTAAGAATACTTAGGAAAAGTGAGTGAGTATGAACCTGACGTAAGAGCTTTTCTTGGATTCATGTAAGTAGCAATTTATTACCAAGACACACATCGTGCAAAGACCTCCATGGACAATATACTAAAGAACTTTACAGATATATCACTGATTGATCATTTTTAAATGGCAGGAAACATTTTAATTGTTTCTTCAAACCATTGCTTTTTATGTTGACGGTGAAACAATGTGTTGGCTGGGGAAGGCACACTGGAAAACATCAGCACAAAATACCGTTATTTACTTGTAAATGCATCGGGCGTGTCACTGATGATGGTGTCCTATTCTGCGTTGTTCAATGTGTTGAAATTTTGCTTTCGAAATATATTACTTCTAGCAGATGTTTGCTGGAGATTTATAGAAAAAATGTTCTTATTGCCGTGCACTTTGTCTGTGTTTGGGTGGAAATAATATCGAAATTAAACATGATTTGGAAGCACCAAATATTGGAAGATGGGACAGTGTGGAGTGATAGCAATTAATGACCAATTTGAAATCAAATGATGTTATTGGTGACTGTATACACCATGAACTGATTGCACAGTTTTTGCACCTTGTAGATTGAGAGCCGTGTGATGCTGGTGGATAAAGAATATACCGAAGATGATCACCACCCAAAAGTAACCGAAGTAAGTGAGAAATACATCTGCAAATTTGCAGTTCACATCAATTTTATTCACATGAATTAGTAAAATGCTTTATTTCGAAGTCACTACTCCAAATATATACAACTGAGCCATTTCAACAAACCAGTTGACGATTAAAATGTGTTCCACTCGCCAGTGGTTCGGTAATTAGAACCTATTTGTAAGATTAAACAACACGAGGGTAGATAATGAGGATTTATTTGCAATCTGTGAAAGGGAGCTGGAAGCAGATTCGATAATAAATTTCAGAAGGGGAATAAAGTACAAGGTAATGTGAAAAACTCGTGGGAGTTGAATTGGTGGGACAGTTCTTCAGAAAGCTGGCTCAAACAAAATGGGTCGAATGGCCTACTTCTGTGGTTAACTTTCATAATTCCATGATGATATGTGACTTTTAATGTGCCTTCTGTAGGATCGAGGTTTCAGTTTCCCAGTCACCGCCTGAACAAACTGCTTTTGCTGGTGAGATGATAAATGTACATTGCCAATATTCAGGATACTGCGGTCAGGACTTCAGCGTCTCCTGGTACCGTCAGTCCCATGGTGAGACACTGGAATACCTGCTCCACAGAAAACCCTCAGGAGAGGGAGGAAACCCACTGGAGGTCATATTTCTGCTTCTCTTGACACTGCCAAGAAAATCAGCATTTTAACCATCGCCGGCCTGCGGCTGACAGACTCCGCTATGTATCACTGTGCACTCAGTCTGCACCACAGTGATACACATCATAGGAAACCTCGTACAATAACCCTCATCACAACCAACGCTGGAAACAATACAGTACAGTTAGTGAGAGACAGTGTAACAGACTCTCTCACAACTTCCACCGTATCTTAAAAAATATTGGTAATTTACTTACTGTTGGATTGTTCTTCACTTTTAGACAGCAAATTGTGATAAATATTTGTTAAAAGTTATTATTAACCATAACAAAAACGTTATAAAAAATGAATAATCCTTGTATTTGATTTCGTGACTTATCACGTATTTAGACACTCTCCTGTGTGTGATCGCTGGTATCTCTTGAGTCTCCATGATAACCTGAAACTCTTTCCACATTCTGCACATGTATATGGTTTCTCTCCTTTCTGTGATTGTTGGTGTCTCTGGACTTCTCTTGAAGTTGTCAAATTCTTTCCACACTCAGCACATTTATATGGTCTCCCTCCTGAGTGTGATCGATGGTGTATCTGCAGACTGCCTGACCTTGTGAAACTGCCCACATTCCACACAATTACACAGATGCTTTCCTCGGTGTGATCGCTGGTGTCTCTTGAGGTGTTCGGAATGTATGAAAGTCTCACCACATCAGGAACTTTTATACAGTCTGTCTTCTGAGACCGATTGCTTGTGACCCTGTAGAGATCCTATTTGCGAGACTCGGTTTTCTTCAACATGAAATTCGATAGTTTCCTGACACTCGCTCTGCTGCAAAGCATCATTTGCGTTACAAGTACTCTGCGTTGTTGATGTCCCTTTATGGAACTCGGGAAGTCTTCTGCTGTGTTTCTGGAGGAACTCGACACGAGTCAACACAACGCGAGCATGAGGCCAGGAATGAGCCTCAGAATTATCAACTTTGGGTGCTGATGGGAGAAAAGAAAGATCTGAGTAAGCAGTGTATGAGCTTTCTTTACGAATTACTATTGAGCAAATTGCGATTGATTCCTTGCACTTGTACAGCACCTGATAATCTCAAAGTTTTACATTATTTGCTGCCAACTGTAAGGTCAATAGCAGCTTGCATTTGTATACCGCCCTTCATGCTGATCACTTTTTGACAACGTCAGTTTCTGACGGCAGCAACTACCCACAAACAGCCGTGAGGCGACTGCATGAGCAGTGCAGTTGAAGACTGGCTGGGACACAGGGAGAAACTTATATTAATGCGGAAAAAGTTTTCCATTGGAGGAGGTGCTGTGCTTCAGATGAAATGTTGTAATGAGATTCCCAGCCATGTCTGTTCAGGTGGACAGTAAAGATCCCATAGACATGATTCCAAAAGAGAAGCGAGTTTCTCTCAGTCCCACCACAGTTTCCCGGCAGACAATATCCCAGACAAAATTTATCAGTTACTACATGTTTGGGACACATTGCTGTTCATCTTGGTACGTCCACCCGATGTGAAAGATGTCATGCAAATGTATTTTTTATTGTTTTTTTTGTAGTCAATACACTTGGCAGTGAGACGCTCTGATAAGATCTGCGACGTCCTGATGACGTGATAAGGTGATATCCATTACTCCCATAGGATCTTTACTATCTGTCTGGAAAGGCGCAGAGTGTCTTTAGCTTAAAAGTTCGGGGTCTATGACAATGTATCGCGGTGGCGTCACTGCGGGTAGTGGGCTGTGGCGGGTCTTGGCTTGTAGTGGGGAGGGGAGCGAGGGTGCTCTTCGGTGGCAGCTACTTAATGTCTCCGACCTGAACCAAACAATGCGTGATGTTACATCCCGGCCGCGTATTTCAAACCCACCGACTAAATCTTTATTGAGCATTTTCCACAACCTCCTTCCTTTCCCTTCTCAACTCTCTCCTTCCCCTTTGAATCTCTCTCACTCCCTCAACCCCTCCAAAATGCGGCCATCATTGTCTTTCCAACTAAGAGACGTGTTCCCAATACCAAATTGACCCCCTGCGCTGCTCTCCTCAGTCCCCATAGTCCTCCCATTCCCCACAGCAGTGGACAGGCTGACCATCCCCGCTGACAGCGTTTGATTGCCGTTGTTGACTTGGGCCGCCATCCCCCACTACTATCCCCTGAGCTCCATTTAAAGCAGGGAACCGGGAGAGACGGCACCTCTGACAACGTGTCGCTGCCCCCCACCCCCTCCCCCAGCTCTGTGCTGCAGTGTCAACCCAGACTATCAGATCATTGTACGCGATGTGGGGCTCAAACCCACAACCTTCTAACTCGGAGCCTAGAGGGCAACCAACTGAGCCCGGCTGACATCTGCCCGATTCTGCACCGGAGCATTTGATGCGGAGAAACTCAGGTTGATTTTTCACTTACACAGGTATTCATCGTCACTAAGATCCCTTTCCTCAGTGTGAACTCTTCTCTCCCTCTTTCTCAAACCGTATCTGCTGCTCCCGGCCTCTTCTCCACTCACTTCGTTGCCTTTGGAGTTCAAACCCTTTGCCATATGATCTCCTGTGAATCAAAATTTTAAATAAAGAATAGCATTACATTTGTAAAGCGCCTTTCAAGCCAGGCGACGTCCCAATGCGCTGAACAGTCGGGGATCAGGTCCTGGGGTTTGGGTTGGGTGTGGCACAGGGCTGGGACCGGAGAGGGTTGGAGGGGGACCTGAAGGCACAGTCGAACAGGAAGTTCTTGAGTCATGCCTTGAAGGAGGCGGAGAGGTAGTGAGGTGAAGGGATTGTGGAATGGAATTCCAAAGGGATGATTTGAGAATCATAGTGAAGAGAGACCTGAGATCTCTCACAGCCTTAGTCTGAGAGACTGGAGCTGTGTAGACAGGAAATAATATTGTCCCATAGCATAGCAGTTAGCGCGCTGGCCTCGCAAACAGGTCTGGGTAACATTCCCGTTTATTTACAAGTCTATTTACCCCACAGGCTTCCGAAAACGGTAGGAAGTAAGTAGGAAGGCGGTTATAATAATAATAATAGTAATAATACTTGCATTTGATATAGCACTTTGCAATTCTTCTCAACATTAATGTTTTACAGGAATATTACCCATTGCATAGCGAGCGAGCATTTAGCAAGCAAGCAGGTTCCTAGTTGCTGCTATGTAAACCGAGGCGTGTCTTTGTGTTTGTACCTCCGGAGTCAGGAAACTTGCCTAAGGTGTCGAAGAAAGACAGATGGGCACACAATCGGACGGACAGACAGACAGACAGACAGACAGACAGACAGACAGACAGACAGACAGACAGACAGACAGACAGACAGACAGACAGACAGACAGACAGACAGACAGACAGACAGACAGACAGACAGACAGAGAGAGATAGAAATACGGCAGAGAAACAGACTGGCACAGATAAATAATAATCCTGAGATTTGATAACATAGCTTATAATGCCATTGAGACTTGTTAAGGGGTTAAGTACAACAATAATTCTACTAACAATAATACTAATCCTTGCTTTGATATAGCGCTTTTAACGAGTTCGAGTCGTCTCAAAACGATTAACATATTATGCTGCAAAGTGAATTGACTGTATATTTGTTGGCGAAACGCCGAAGCTCTTTTGCGCACAGCAATGTCCCACAAACAGTTCTGGATTTAAAATGACCATTTTATTATTGTTTTTTTCTGGAGGGATTATTATTAGGCTGTGTGTGGAGTAAGGAACCTTGCCCAAGATTTCGCCCTCTGCCTGGAATTGAACCCAGGTATCTCGCTTGCAAAGCGAGTGCTCTAACCACTGAGATGCAGGATTCCACAGTTTCACAGGATATACAGTAAGTGACCATTCTGATAGCTGCCTCCTCTATCCCCTCTATGTCCCCTCGCAGCCGCCCATCAATTAGTTCCCTAACAGATAAGGCTCCTATTATTGCACTAACCTTATATTCCCTTACCCCAAATTCTCCTTCCTCCTTCTCACCCATCATCATCCATATCACGCTAATTCCCTGCTGCTTTAACCAGGTTCCCCACTCTGGTCACTGCTGGTCACTGCAGCAGATCCTTCTCCAAGTCAAAGGT
>NW_024705894.1:8164-20477 GCF_018977255.1 Callorhinchus milii | reverse complement strand
ATTTTTGGGGGGCGCATTTTTTTTTTTTTATTGAGGGGGGGAAAATAAATATAAAGCAGTACCAAAACCATTTTGACTACTTGAATATAAATTTTGATGATCTTTATTTACATTTCAGACCAAAGTACCAAAAGCATGTTTCTACTTGAACATAAATGTTTCTCTTTTATATACATTTCAGACCAAAGTACCAAAAAGCATGTTTCCTACTTGAACATAAAAACGTTAGTTTCATGCTATTATCAATATGGCTGCGGCTACTTCAGACGTTTGCATTTGTCAGAGAGATGTTTGAGGTCTCTTACCCCCGTCGTTGTCCACAAAACTTCAGTGCCGACACTTTGAAATAAAAGACAGGGAAACAAAAAAGAGAATTGCTAACATCACATCCAGCCAGCCACCTCCGTTTCTCATAACAAGCGCGGGTGAAGCTTCGTGTGTAGCTTCGTCCTCTGTTCACTGGCCTGCTGCTGGATTTGTAAATCGGGTTGGTCCGGTCGAGATCCTTTATCTTTTTTATTTCTTCCAGCAGCGAAAGCCTTGTGAAAGGGTTTTTTTGTAAATAAATTACAGAATTTGGATGAACTGCTGCCATTGTTTACACAAAAAATTTGATCAGCCTAGCAAGTGTCAAAGTGGTGTCGCCTCGCACTCGCAGTAGTGGCCTACAGCGTAAATTTGAATGACAGGTGACGAGAACCAATCAGATTGGATAAAATAACATGTATCCAATTCTGATTGGCCAGGGACGCAACGACTTGCGCCCCGAGGAGAATCTTTAAGAAACCAATTAGAGACCAGCTTCAGGTCACATGCTGTCCGAAAATGTAAAGTCTCACATAGACATCCATTTGTCCGGCGCCCCGCATGAAACCATTGAAAAACATAAAATAGTTGACGCGATTAAAGCCAGTTTTTATTAAATGCTGATGCTTTTCTTACTACCAGCCGGCACATCGTATGAAAAAAATATTTTATTTATGTATTTTATATAAATTTTGTATATATATATTCTTGAATATTGATGGGGGCGGCGCCCCTGCGCCCTCTATTGACGAGCCGCACTGGTGTTAAATCAGATATTTGCATGACTGCATGTGTATTATTTTGAGAATAGCAAAAACCGTCACCCCCATATTACATAGTGTTTTATTGGTCGCTCGTCTATTTCACTTCCCACAGCTTAACCACTCATATATTTTGATGCCGCTCGACGAGGCGAGTAGTACGAGTATAGCTTGGTAGTGTCTCATTCTTCACCTGAAGACGGCTGCTTGCGTTGTAGCCGAAACGTCGTGAGAATTATTTTATTTTATTATGTTTTATTTTTATTATTTTATTACTCCCTTCTACGTGACTTTACCGAAAGAACCAAGAAGATACTTTTCTTGGATTTAGCAGAATTCCACAATAACTCTCTCAATAGCTGTCACGATCTTTTACATTTTTGCTTTGTTTAATTGAATGACTCATCAGACCATAATTGAATGACCACTTAGTGTAGGACGATAATTGAATGTTTTTAACTCTAAAACTCTGCAATGTTATTTTAATGCTGAGGGTGTTGACAAGAAAAGTAGTGGATGTGTGGGATTTAAATTGTCAACTCGTGCCCGCACTGCATCGTGTGGCGGGTTTCTGACAGCAGCAGCATCGCCACGACGCTCTCATTGGCGCTTGGTGAATATCCGTGGCGGGTTCCTTTTCGTTTTTTATTCGTTGAATGAGACGTGACCCTCCCTCACCTGGCCACCCACTTGTGTGTTGTGTGCCTTCAGGTGTCACAGCAGAGCTATTGCAGAGGGATGCTGCGATTATCCTGGCGTGGGCTAAGCCTAGACAGCGGCCCTCTGTCAATCCACAGCGGAGGTAAGAGCCCCCACTCTGTGTCAGTAAATGGGGGGGGGGGGTGTTTGATCATACTTCACCAGTACGAGTTGGTGTGAAGGGAGGCAGCCCAAAATCTGTTCAGATGTCACTCAGCACCGACGTTAGCCGTGGCCGGGAATCGAACTTTGATGGCAGCTAAGGGCCGGCCACCGCTTCACGGTGAACGGGCTGATTAGATGAGACGATGGCGTTGCGTTTCGTATCAGTGGCTACTCCTCCACGTGGCTGGGCGATTGAGAAACCACACCCACAGCAGTGCCCCAGTGTACCGGCACCCCCCCAGTGCTGGAGTCAACATTCTCTGGGCCCCGTTTTTCTTCACACGCCGCCCTGGATTTGGGCCCGGCAAGAAGCGCGTCGCCACCAAACGCGTTACGGTCAAATGTTGTAAGCGGCAGGTTTATCTAACTTCATATTTGACGACTTCCTCTTCCAAGACCTCCTGGCCAGTGTGGAGGAGTAGGCCAATTACCCTCACAGGGGCTCTCTGCAGCTCCCTCTCGTGGAGGCCCCATTTGCCGGCAGTGGCGTGAACAACCGCAGGGGCTGTACCTTTACCTTTTATCCACTTTTTATATTCAACATTTAATTAGGTCAGCAAGGCGGTGTTGACCTCTTACCCACACACGTTTCTGACAAGTACAGCAAGTGCACGTGTACACAAGTGTACTCCTGTGCTAGTTGCACGCCACTTCTGCTTTTTGTGTTTAGTTTGTTGTCGTTCCCCCACACCTCAGATTAGCACGGTTGGCTGTGTGTGGTGCTAAAGAAGTTAAACATACACACACGCGCATCCACACACACAAACACGTACACACCCATCAACACACAGACATACAAAGACAAAGAACCCCCGTATAGCCAATCAGGCTGTTGGGGCAAGTGCTGTTAGCGAGCACATGCACATACATACACACATACATACACACATAAACACACGCACACATAAACAAACACATGCACACACATCCACACCCATACACACACATACACCCACACACAGACATATACATACACACACACTGCGATGGCAAAGTAAGAAATGGAAGCGAGACCAGTGTTTGTCACGACAAGTATATATTCATTTCAAGTGCAAATACAAAACGAGGTAGACAAAATCTCTGGAAAACATTAATCTCGCTTCCCTTCCCACACTTTGAGCTGCTTTTGTACAAACGATAAAAACCCTGAGGAGACCGAATTGTCACCGATCTACATTCACGAGTTCAGAAACCGCTGTTTCTGGAGGCATCATGGTCCATGGAAATAAAGTGCTTGACAAAGTTAATCATTTATCCGTACATTTCACGTGTTAACGTTTTGGCGCTACGGTTTAGCGTGTCCATTGAAATGTGCACGCCCCTTACGTAAAAACAAAGTAACAGATATGTCTTCTTTGAGTCTTTCGGTAAAGCCACGTAGATAGAAACAATTATCAAAATAATAACAATATCACAACGTTTCGATCGCAACACAAGCAATCGTCTTGAGGTGAAAAAAGAGGGGGAAATCTGCCGAGGCAGGCTGTATATAAAGGTTTAGAGATATTGTTATTATTTTGATTATTTTTTCTATCTACGTGGCTTTACCGAAAGACCCAAAGAATATGAATTCCTGCAGTCACGAAAGCTTTAAGTAAAGATTTAACAGATATGTAGTATAAAAAATGCCGACGTATTCATAGTTCAATAAATAAATACTTTGCAACAGCGGTGACTTTTTAAATCCCCGACACAACGCAAAATAATGCCCCGCATTTCAAATAAACAGAGACAAGAACCGTAGGGAATACCTTGCACGACCTCACTGAGACCGCACTCCAGCCTCACGTTGCGCGGAACACAACTTTTGTCTTCATTTGTTATGGGACGGTTCATTTTACGGTCACCATGACAATAACGTTCCTGGGGCCAACTCTCTTGACGATTGATCTCGTAATGAACAGAATCTCCAAGCCGTAATGGGTTGGTGTCGGCTGCATGGATCTTGGCTCTTGTTTCCCAGAATGCATGCGTGATTTTAAGCGCTTTCATGCTGAGTTTTTCAAGTCGTTGTGGATTGTGAGTTTAGAGTTGCTTTAAATGTTTTCCATGTCAGCATTGGACAGGTGTGCCATAAGGCCCTGAGGTAATAATTGCAGCTCTTTATTGTTTAGAGAATGTGGTCGTCGAGTGAGAATGTAGAGTCCAAGGTGATTCCAATGATGTTCAAGTGATTTCAGGTGCTGATGGTGGAGCTGGCGATGAGTACATTTTGGGGCACCGGCGACGCCATGGTGAGCCGCTTCCTGGTGCCTTCCTAAAATGTCTCTCAAAATTAGTTTGAATTTGAGAGGAAGCAAAGGGTGAGCCACTTGATCGTGTGGAATTCAGGCACCAACCACTATCGGTGGGGCGAGTGCCAGTTGTTACACCGGTGGTGGCTGCTGTGAGACCAGAGTGGCGGTGGCTGCTGTGGACTGGCGGTGGCAGTAGCTGCTGTGGTGCTGATGGCAGCTTCTCCAAGACTGGCGACGGCTGCTGTGAGATGAGGGTGGTGGCGGCTGCTGCGGGACTGGCGATGGCTGCTGTGGCGCTGACTTCTTCGAGACATGTGGTGGTGGTGGTATTGGCTGCTGCGGGACTGGCGATGGCTGCTGTGGCGCTGACTTCTTCGAGACATGTGGTGGTGGTGGTATTGGCTGCTGCGGGACTGGCGATGGCTGCTGTGGAACTGTCGGTGACGGTGGTTGCTGTTGGACTGGCAGTGGCGGCTAGGAGATCGGGGTGGTGGTGGGATGCTCTGGGACTAGGGGCGGCGGGCTGTTGCGTGCCTGGCGTTGCCGGTAGCAGCTGCTGCTGCCGCTGTTTCTGCCGTCGCCCTTGCAGTTGCTCCAGCAGTTGTTCCCGTTGGGGTGGTTCGCCATCTTGAGTTTCTGCAGATAAACAAGATGAGGGCGCTCAAGTCCAAACCGCTCGACATTGAGTGAATGAAACAAAACTGGTCTAAAGTAGACACAAGAACATTGCTGTACTTCACCATTCCTGTAATGTAAAATTATGCACTGCCAGGGTGTACATTCTCCCGGCAGTTCCACGCACGTGGGGTAACATTTCAAAACCATCCTTTACCTTGCGTGCCGGTGAAGAGAGCTGCTGTTCAGTGACGAGGTCCTGGGTCTCCATCGCCGAGTTGGAACATTTGATGCACAACTTATACGTCGCCTTGACGTGCTCCAGCGGGCGGTAGCTGTCCGTTGGTGGCGCATTCAATTCTGGGGACCTGAATGCCCGCACCACACATCGCAAACTGCGGTTAACACCACCGCTCACTCCACCGCTGAGCTTGTCTGGCCGGACACCCATCGAGCCGCTAAGCTCCAAATTAGTCGGAACAACTCAACTGCCTAGAAAGGAGACACTGCTGCTGATGCTCTCGCAAGACAATATCTGTGCAGTGAGCTGGTCTGGGGGACGGGTGTAAGTGGAGGTCAAAGTGGATGGGAGAGAAGGGCGACTTGCCGAATATAGAAGAGCATGTAGGCCTGCTCACTCATCACAGCCTTGGTGTCAACGAGCCGCACGATGGAATCGTTCATACGGCACCATTTTCCATCGCTGATCTGTGCACAGTTAAAACACAGCTACACTTGGTTACAATGTTTACAAAACCGCACCCAACATTCTCCGTTCATGTAATAACAACACACGATACCCTCTAGCCAACAAGTTCCTCAAGAGCATCACACCAACGTCAGAGCTGCAGAGCGTGCTACGGTTGCTATGATGGTGTTGAAGTTACGGTACGGTCTGCCTGAACATATCACTGCATCGATAACCTTGGACCAATTTAATCAAAATCTAAATTTTTATTTAGACTGGAAGAATCTGATGAGCTACGATGCTCTTTTTCACAAATGTCTAGTAGGGGCGGGTCAGAAAGTTACAACAAACAATACATAAACCTATAGGAGTGAAAAGTGTAGGAAAGCTAAGCAAGTCACTAAATACAAATAAATAAAGTAAATACCGTAAGTAGAAATTGCATAAATACATCAAAACGCAAGAACAGTTGCAGGACTGTTTTTATTATTATTTATTTTTATTATTTTCTATCTCCGTGACTTTACCAGTAGCTGCTGTGGTGCTGATGGCAGCTTCTCCAAGACAAGCGGTGGCTGCTGTGGATCTGGCGATGGCAGTGGTTTCTGTTGGACTGGCTTCGGCTGCTGTCAGATGAGAGTGGTGGCGGCGGCTGCTGTGGGACTGGCGATGGCTGCTGCGGAACTGGCGGTGGCGGTGGTTGCTGTTGGACTGGCACTGGCTGCTTGGAGATCGGGGTGGTGGTGGTGGCGGATGCTCTGGGACTAGCGGCGGCGGCCACGGCTGTTGCGTGCCTGGCGTTGCCGGTAGCAGCTGCTGCTGCCGCTGTTTTTGCTGTCGCCCTTGCAGTTGTTCCCGTTGGGGTGGTTCGCCATCTTGAGTTTCTGCAGATAAACAAGATGAGGGCGCTCAAGTCCAAACCGCTCGACATTGAGTGAATGAAACAAAACTGGTCTAAAGTATTAACAAGAAGATTGCTGTACTTCACCATTCCTGTAATGTAAAATGATGCACTGTCAGGGTGTACATTCTCCCAGTTCCACGCACGTGGGGTAACATTATCCGTAGTTGTTCTAGCGACATCATCAGCTTGAACGGTGAGACTTGTCCCTTAGGCTCCGTTGTACCGAGTTTAGTTTGTACACTCGATTTATGAGCAGTGGGATCTGGGTTGACAGAGGTTTTATCATATGGGCGTATAACGTGAGCACCGTGTTCTACCATCTTCGGGCACGGAAATCTGCCTCAAAGAATGGTCTACCAGTAGTGGAACGGTCCCAATCCATATATATGTTCAGTCGGGGCGCTATTCTCGACGGTATGGTTATCAGTTCGACCAATTATTATCGGCCCCTTTACCGAAAGGGAAGTACTAGACTTTATGGAACCACGGGCCATTTTCCTTGTTTTTCATTCTATCACCGCCGAAAGTTCGGGCAGAAATTTCTATGAGAGCCTGTGACATAGTCTACCGACACGGTTGTTGAACGTAAGCAAGGGAAGCGCGAGACGTACTTACTTTAGACCACCGGGAGATGCAAAGAAACTTGTACTCGCGGACTAAGCAAAAGTATAGAGAATGAAGAGTTTCCATACTACACCGGTTCCAGTATTCAAAAGGCCAATTGACAGCTGCGGGCAGTATGAGTTTTCACGTAGAGACGCGTCCCTCACACGTCGCTGTTCACGAGCCATCTTGGTAAGGTGAGCTGGCTGTTGGTGACAGGTCACGTCTCCGAATCGGCCGTGATTCATAGAGATTCTTCAGTGCCGTCTCCTCTAAGGACAGGATGTAGGCACGTACTATCCAAACGCCTAAAGAGGTATCAGTATGCGATATTTCCCAGCGACGTCCACGCGTGCGCCTACTTTGACAGTGTTATTGGCTTCGCATAACTAGCTACACTAAAATATCTAAGTCTAAGAGGGAGGAGTAATGCTACCACGAAATAGGTGAACGTCATGGGCTCAACCTCCGTGCAGACTTACGCAGTATAACCCAACCTAGCGTCACCGTATGTGGGCGGTGATTTCTTATCCTAGATAAGGTTCGTGATCGTTACTGTAGGGTCTCGACGAGAGGGAAAAGCTGTGTAATAGCGTCAGTTAGCGGTACTTAGTGTAATGTACACAACGTCTGTCGGCGGCCACACTGATCGGTACGACCTCCAAGACTTGTGTCCCTGGTCTCACCGAACCTTCATGTGAGGGTGTAGGTCCCACTTCACTATATGATCCACTTGGGTTGTCTGTACTAATGGTACTACCTACGCCCGCGTCTCTTTAGCAGATGTGAGCCGTGATGCGCCGAAAACGCCGGTGCGTCGTGCGACTTCTTTATGACACTTTAAGCATCGCCCCGGGATTGGGCGCATCTTTGAGTTGACGGGAGTAACCCGGACGTATAACGACAACACCGAGACGGTTATGAGCCTGTTTTGCTCCTGGCAACAAACGTTATGACCCAACTCCTTTGCTGAGGGGGTCCGCAGGAGCACGCATTGTGGCCTTAGAGTGGAGGAGGATGTAAGCGGTAGGCTGCCGGTTGAATCACGTGCCCCGAGCCCTCTACATTAGCCTAATGCACGCCAACAGCAATCAAACCAACCATATGCCAGAAAAGTCCCTAATGATATTCAGACCTGCATCTCTCGCCAACTTCCGACTGGACGATAATTACTTTCCTGGCACCCACCTATCGTACCACTCGCTCCGCCAGCGGTATACTAATGCTCGTAAGGCTAAGAAGATGGTCCAACCTATCGCCGCAGACAAGGCGAATCACTTGAAGCATTCACTGTTTTTGCAATGAGCCCCCACATCCCTCGCATGCGTCGCGGAGCGAACCTCACGTCCAATACTACGGGTTGCCTAGTCCAATGGGCACACATGATACGAGTTCTAAAGGTGGAGAGCGAGATGGCCTAGGAGCCAAACGAATTATAGCGAACCTAAAGCTGTTAGCTATAAACACTCTAGCACAAACTGCGCGTCTACTATGTTGGTCATGTCGGCAATACTAACATTAGTTCGATTTTGTGGGGTTGTCGTGGGATTCTGCCAAGTCCATTCCGGTGCAAAACTCGTCAAACAGCTATCGTTACGACAAGTCGTGAATGACATTTAGACAGAGATCGGATTTCCCTCGCCCCGATGCTTTTGTGCAGGGGAATCGATATGCCACTTCACCCCGTTCCCGACCGCTCCATGCGAGATGCTAATTCACTCGACGACTGCCTGTTTGCCTTCCACATCTTGCCTTTCAACGCTCCTCGTGTTGTTTTCGCGTAAAGTCCTTGAGGTATTAGTCCCATTCTCCCATCGGGTAGCTCTCATTGTACTATCCCGTGCCGTGCCCGTGTGATCGGGTTGACTCGCTTCTACTTAAAATAATGCGTTAGCTAGTTCAATCGATCGGCTCGCCCCCAAATTTCGCAGGTTAATGTGTGTTTACTTCCTGAGGGAGTGCAAAAGCCCCGGATCGGTCTCCCATATCAGGAAACCCTTCGGTTAGGTACTTTGCCGCGGCAATGGAGTGAAGGGACACGCCCTCTGCTTTATCACGGGACAGCCTTCACCAAATCATAACCGCTCAATGGAAGCGAGCAGAATTGACTTGGATTTTGAATAAACTCTCACTGTATCTGTCGAGTGACTCTTGGTTACTATTCAATACGGATTTGAATACTGTGGGAACGATTAGTAGTACGAATGGGTCCCGTGGATAGATTCCATTGCTCATATATAAGTAATGACCCCCCTAGTCTTATTATACTTATGTTATAGAACTCGAGTTGGAAGCCCCGTATTCTCGTAATAATTAACTAGATACTAGGGTCGGTACTACACCACAGTCCAGAGTCAGTCTGCAAAGGTACAAAATTAATTTAAAGGATGTGAATATTGGTGTGCAACCCAATCGACTACGGAAATCCCCTGTTCTAAAAAACCCCTGCATTGAATGGCGCCCTGTTTAGTGACCCTGACAATAGCGGCATAGAGGTAGAAATAATGCAATACTCAAGAAAAGACTAGCTAATCAACTCGCCCGAACGGGTTGCACAAGTCCTGCTTAAATGCTTGCGGGAACGGATGGGGACGGAGCGCGTCTACTATTGCGCAGAAGTGCGTGTTCTACGGCGGTTACCCCAACAAGGTGTGAACTGATTAACGCATCTCCTAAGGAAGGTGTATCGTCGGGTCACTTCGTGGAAGAAAGCATGTTTGAATCGGATGTCTGCTGTTGCCGAGCGCTTCCTGCACGGGGTCAATCATTTAATAGCCGAAGATCTATGTATGCGCCCAGATTTTTATACTGGCGGCTGCCGCAGTGAGGTAGCGTCACAGCTCTCCGATTTTTGAGCATCATCTCGTCCCGTCCGTCGCAATATTTCGTTAGGCTTTAAGTCCCCAAGACGAGTTCTGACTTAACGGAAACTGGCTAGGCCCATGTTTTTGTTTATACGTGGGGCAGGGTCGTTTCTGCTCATGACAATTTCAAAACACGAAGTTTGGTAAGCCCTTGCCGATGCGTACATAAGACTGGATACCGCGAAATTGCTTAAACGCTCGGTACTTGCACCCAGTGTCGTAGTGCAGCACATTACCGCTGCGCTGGTACCCTGATATCCTTCCGGGGACCATCGGATCGGAGTGTCAAACGCCCGTCTGTGAGCTTTTGCGCAGCTTTGTTTGACGAAGGCTTCCTCTGGCTGCGGTGGTGAATAGCATCGTCCCTATACGTGTAAACCAAAACTGTGCCACCTCCCCCCATTCCGGCTGGTCACGGAAGAGCCCGGCGGTTACCTAGTACCCCGTCCACCAATAACCCGCGCGTTCACGCATCGTTCTATCATACTACAGTATCCCACCTTGTTTTCAGCTCACATTCTCACCAGCTAATTAGTAGTGTCATTATATCAAGCGCCCAGATCACGAGGAATGAGTAATCTGGGATCCCGTTATAGGGTCCTAATAGCACATTAAGTGCTTACGATGATAAGTTTCGCGACATTCAGAGTTAAATGGATACGGTCTATTTCGAGGGGACGGAGGAAACAGTCATTTTGTCACACCCCGTTTACGTGAGCGCCACTGTTGGAAAGAGCAGCTCTGCCAGCGACGTAGGCTTTCTCTCGATCTCCGGGGCTCTTCGTAGGGTTTTCTTTAACGTGACTATTGTACCAATCGGTCTGCGAAGGGCTTTTGAAAGGGCTCTACTTAAAGCTTACCCAATACTAGTCTCCTGACCAGCCTTCTATATTAAGCGCTATTAAGTCGTCGTGATGAATATTGTCGTACAACCCGTGCTTGAGCCACTTGGGGGCCGGGGGGATCGCGTCGGATGTACCATTCCAGAAGTAATTTGCAAGGAATCGGGTCCTCCCGTGCTGAAGGTCTCCGATATTAGTACGCGGGACTATGTCTGGACTTTCTATCCTGGCGAAGCCACCCTAAGTTAGACACCGGGACCTAATGTGATTCAGCGAGCGCGTGCGGCCAATCTTAGACTGGCTGATCGCATCCGTACCAGCCACAGCCCTTCCCAGCTCACACGCAGTGATTGATTTTATTGACACTAAACTGAAGGCTGTCTCTAAGATGGTTGGCTCCCTTTACACTAGGTCTATGGAAGATTAAGCTTCGCGCGAATTCGCCCTCCTTGTTAATGAGTTACCTTAACTATGAACGAGGCAGCGTAGGCCGCATACACTAATAGTAGGTTCAAAAAATTGGTCGGCCTTTTACCGTAAGTTCGGTCCTATGTAGGTGTACTCGGTTCTACTCTCATCACCCCCCTGGCCCCCTCCGATCTACATGCTCAAGTTCTCCTGGCCGAGTCCTTTGTTTTTTACGGTGGGATATCTTCCCGCAAGAATTCGACCCAGGAAAGACCTACCTGGCACCTCAGGTTTCGATAGAAGAAAAGTTACAACTTTCCCCAGCGCGCCCTATAAGGACCCGAAAAGCTGCTCTTATCTACTTAAACGAGGAGTTCGGGTACATGTGGTCCCCGATATAAAAATGTCAAGGTGAGCACGCGTCACACGGCGTTCTGCTCTATGTACGAACTATTTTAAGTTTCATTACCACTCCACCCGGGTCAAATTAACCTTTCAATCTTATTTATTAAATTTGTGTAAGTTATGGGACAGGCTAATCATTGTCACTCACGTACTCGACTGGCCTTTACTTACCCGCGACTAGCCGATTAAGCTAAGTCATCACTTTTAGTAATCTTCCAGAGCAGTAATATTCCGAAAACCGGTATTTCAATGAGGGAGGGAGTTTATCAGTACATACATCTGACAATTCCTCATACTTAGGCGATGTGTCTCAGAAATAGGCCGCCTCATCCGCTAAAAAGTATGAAGAGCGTGTTAAGCAACTACATTTTAAAAGGAGGATTCTTAAGCTTGAATGTATTGATTGACGTGTCGATTAAGGTGAAGGTGAGCACCCCATTAACGACTTGGATAAGTTGTGTTAGATACCACTCAGGAGGCAAGGCCGAACGGCCTTGCCCACCACGCTGCGCATGTCGTTAGCCGGCGTGGTCATTGCGCGACTTTCGCTCGTAGTGTCGAAATTCCAACGATTAACAAAGGGATACGTACGCGGTGGATATCTGCGGTAGACCTACTCTTATCACATCAGATATTGTAGGTAGTTAACAGGGACCGACAGGATTTATGCGAGGGCGGGATCTAGATGTACGAACTGTCATTGGATCCGACCTAGCGACTGGTTTCTCACCGTGTACACTTTCGGTCATTTCCAAATCTGAATATTGGCAACGGTGTGTCGTGGTTCGACCTTTTGATCTAACCAACGTGTTCTGA
>NW_024705894.1:0-8134 GCF_018977255.1 Callorhinchus milii | reverse complement strand
GCCTCTCGTCGGCCGCCGCCAGCACCTCGTTGGACGAGGTGGGGGCCAAGACCGTGAGGTCGTTGCCGGACGAGGTGCCCTCTGCTCCGCACGCCACAGTCGTGGTTGGGTCCTGCCACACAACGTAGTCAAAACATCCACAATTACTCCTCCCATCTTGACTTGGATCCCAACACACGTGGGACTATTTTATCACCAAAAGAAATACAATTTTAGTCCACGACCCAATGGGCAACCTGCATCAAATGTCTCAAATATATAAACATAATCTATTTTTAAAGGAACCCCAAACTCACTTTAACTCGCCAAATAGTCTATGAAGAAGGGGCCATTGGCTAAAGACGAACGAGTTCAGTTCGTCGTTACGTATGCAAAAGAAGGCAGCTGTAAACTTTTTAAGATAGTAACTTAATTTTAAAAGATAATTCGTGCATTAATCTTAAACTAAATAACAATCTGTTATTTGTTAACACAATTATAACCCGATGTATCCTGATTTTTGGGCCAGCCTCTTATTAGCGACGTCATGAAGGACTGTGTCGTGCTCTGAAGCAGGGCCAGTGCCTGAAACGTCACCTGTTATATATTTAATCATACAGTATACATTTCGATTTAAAGCTTTCGTGACTGCAGGGATTCATGTTTTTGGTTCTTTACATTAATTACAGATAATAATAATGTGTAATTAATGTATACTGTATGGTAAAGTCACGTAGAAGGGAAGTAATAAAATAATAAAAATAAAACAAAATAATTCTCACGACGTTTCGGCCACAACGCAAGCAGCCGTCCTCAGGTGAAGAACAGGTCTGTCAGAAGACAGAGTCTGAATGACAACCCCAGGCTTGGAGCGTCTTTTTAAGCTGGGTTGGAGGGGGGAAGAGCGCCTTGACAAAATAGTTTGCATATCAAGAGGAATTTAGCATATATATAAGCTGGGTTGGAGGTGGAAGAAGAGCGCCTTGACATTCCCTCCCTTTGTTAATGCTACCCCCTACCCCTCCCTTTGATGCTGCTAATCCTGCATAATGCACGGGCATAATATGACTTTGAAACCCCCCAGCCCACCTCCTACGCATAAATATGCTAAATTCCTCTTGATATGCAAATTATTTTGTCAAGGCGCTCTTCCCCCCCTCCAACCCAGCTTAAAAAGACGCTCCAAGCCTGGGGTTGTCATTCAGACTCTGTCTTCTCGACAGACCTGTTCTTCACCTGAGGACGGCTGCTTGCGTTGTGGCTGAAACGTCGTGAGAATTATTTTATTATGATTTATTATTTTATTACTTCCCTTCTACACTATAAAAACCGAGACTGGGGTTAATTAATGTTTAGTAAATATATAGGAGTAGCCTATACATAAAAATAATGACTATGTGTAGTTTAGAATCACATTGAGCTGAATTCAACACATTTCTATTAGTTATTAATTGTATTTTACTCAGTTTTGTTCAAATAAAATCAGCCATCAATAACTGAGTAGAATTTAATTGTATTTTATCAGGAAATCAAAAATGCCAAAAATTGATTAATTTTACTAATCGGGAGGTTTTTGAATTTGATAACGTTACACTCCCGCCCAAACTCGAGGCATTTTTTCGCGCCACGTGCACGTCAACCATCTTCTTCAACAGACACGTTTCAGGGACCGCCGTTCTCCCAAAGGTAAGACATGTTTTATTATTTTAGCGAACAATTTTTTAACAAAGGTGTGGTACCAGTTGAACATTGTTTTATGTTACTGCATGTTACCAGCATGCCAATTTAACTGGCTGTAACGTATATCAGAATTAACTAGCACAACGTTAGGCCTTTGGAAGTCAGTCTGATTCGACTAAAAGCACGAGACTATAATTTTTGTTCCGCACACGAAAAAGTAACATGCGTGATTAAAACTAGACTATATTCATTCGGATCACAGCGTGTACCGAACCAAAAGTCCCGTACCTGCCGTTACACCTCCAGTATATTTTATCTTGGTGTTGATGTACGTACAGTATGCTAACGTTAGCTAGCTTGCCACCAGTCAGTTAGCGTCACCTTTACGTTGTGGCTAGCTTGTTGTGTAGTTGCTAGCTAGCTAGATGATGTGAGTGACAAGAAGTTGATGTGCTAAATTTGAGCATGAAAATTTGAATATTAAAAATAATAAAGAATTATCTTGTAAATGCGATTCTATTGTCCTCATGTGATTAGAGACCTGGTGGCCTTGCATCTGATACATGGACCTTTTTCTGCCTCAGGTTTTTGCTTATGGAATGGAAGTGTAAGATCTGCAAGTCTTTGTCTGCCACAAAAGGGATATCTACTAAAGCATTACAGACTACAACACGCAACATTTGGTCGTGGGCAATCCCAGCCATGCCTATATGACAGTTGCCCTTGCACATTTAAAACGCAGAGTGCCCTTCGCACACATTTGTCCAGATACCATTCAGATGAAGAAAGTCTACGGTCAGGAAACATCTCTGCTTTTAAGTGTTTAGTTTGCAATGCTTGTTGTTCTATAGAGAAGGACTACTTTCAGCATATTGGAAATCATCTGAAGAGCCACGAAACTGTCTTTTGTGTATTTGAAGGATGCAGCTTTCAGACAAATATATACAATACATTTCTAAAACACAAAAGCAAAATACACAAATCCTATTCTTTGAGTGATTTTAAGAAAGATGTGTATGAGAGTCGCCATAATCAGACTGTTGACCATTCTGATTTACCAGAGGCCAATGATGGTGAGGGCACTAGTTTAGATTGTGATCAGGAAAGTGCATCATACTTAGTTCTTCAAAAATTGGCTCACTTCTGCTGAAGCTAGAAACCATCTATAATGCCTCAGTGAAGTGCATTGATGCCTTGGTTGAAGACCTTCAGTTCATTTCATCTTCAGTATCAGTTGCAGTTGTTAGAAACATACTAGATTCAACATTGAAGGTGAATAAATGCATTTTTGACCAGGCCATCGTAACTGAATTGTCAGCAGTTGTGCAACTTCCATCCCATTAGTACAGCACTTGGAGCAGGTGGTCCACTTGGTTCGGCTTTTAAGAGAAGAAAGTAGTTTAAGGTGCATTTCCAGTGTGTTGATAGCATTGAATATATTATTGATACTGAAAAGAACAAGACCTTTCAATATGTGCCTATTCTCCAGACTTTGCAGGAAGTCTTGAAGAATGAAGACATTGCAGAAATAATTTTATCCAGAAAATCAAATAGTACTGGATATATTAAGTCAATTTTTGATGGAAAATCCTTCAAGCAAAACGTATTTTATGCTGGGGAAGAAACAAGACTGTCTATAATCCTTTACGTTGACGACTTTGAAGTGTGTAACCCACTAGGAACTTCGAGAAAAAAAAAAACACAAAATAACAGCTGTTTATTGGGTTTTGGCAAATGTTCCAACAAAGTTGCAATCTGCATTAACGTCAATACGCCTAGCTTTACTTTGCAAAGCTGTTGATGTCAAACAGTTTGAATACAGAGCAGTTTTGGAACCACTCTTGAAGGATCTTGTCATTCTAGAACAGGAAGGGATTTTCATTTCCAGTGTTGGAAAAAACATTAAAGGGACAGTACATTGTGTTGTAGCTGACAATCTCGATGCACATTCTATCAGTGGACTAGTTGAATGTTTCACGGGGCCGTACATCTGTAGATTTTGTCTTGGACATTCTTCAGAGTACCAGACACACGAAGTGCGGACCGGAGTGTTTCCACCTCGGACAAAGAAGGAACATAGTTTGCATGTGCAAACTGAGAGAAAATCCAAATGTTACTCATTGCTTTGGCGTAAAGCGGTCGTGTCCATTGACTGATAAATTAAATCACTTTCATTTTGAGTCTGGGTACCCACCAGATGTACTACATACATGACCTTTTGGAAGGCATAGTCCAAGGGAACTAGCATTGTGTTTTCAGATTGTCACCAAGAAGAAGTACTTCAGTTTGACTGAGCTTAACGAGTTAATAACTGAGTCTGACTGTCAAAGTTCTGCGTTATAGGCCTATACATCGGATATGCTATCAGAGAATGCACTGATTTGTTATTGAAAGCTATCTTTATTTTTGTTTAATGTTTCTTGGGTGTTCTAACATTGTGCTTTCTTCTGATGTGACGCTGACCTAGGCCATTGCAAGTGTTTGTTCTAAAGGAATAGATGTAAGATGCATAGAACATCTGTAGGCTGTGCTAGTTTACTTGTTAGAAAGCCATGCTTGTACTGTAATTATGCATGTTAAAAAAGATAGGTCCACCCGGATTGTGGATTATGGCTACTAGTATAAGTACAGGGAATGCAAGTCAATTCACGTGATGTTTTAATCTCTTTTAGCTGTTTGAAAAACATATTGGCCCTTAGGATTTCAATTTGCGCATATAAAAAAGAAATCATATGAAAGTTTTTTTACAGATTTTTTTAAAAACATTGTCGTAATTTAAATGCGCTAAAAAGACTAAACCTTGAATCACATCCAAAAAAGTAATCTGTGCCTGTAATGCCCACAAATTATAAATACCTCCAGTATTGTATCCCTATTGTACACATACATGATTTCTGTCTTTGTTTTGTACTTGTAATATGTTGGATAAACATGTTGAGACAAAATTGCACGAATAAATGTTAACCTGCTGTTCCTTTTCATGGTTCTTATCTTTTTCATGGTGATCGGTTGACTTAACGTAAGTGAATTGTGGCACCACGAAGGCACGATATTGGGTGTATTAGAAATAGAAAAGTTATGGCAACAGACATTCAATATAAGTATTTTATTTAGTAAATCCAAATCATTTTGATCCAGATATTTAATAAGCTTATATCAATTTCACCCAGACAATTAGTAAATGTAAATCAATTTCACCCAGATCATTAATAAATATTAATCAGATTCCACCAGATATTTAGTAAATCTAAATTACCATTGCTCAGATATTAAGTAAATATAAATCATTTTCCTTGTAAAATCTATTTGGATTTACACAATTTTTTTAGGCTATATAACTCATCATTTGGAATCATATTACTAAATCCAACACATTGTAACTGTTGCTTTTATTACCATGTACTTATTTTTTATTATTATTTTTTAGTTAATTTATTCAACACTTTTTATTCAAAGTTGTAGTGCTTAAAATCTACTCAATTATATTACGTGTCACTTTGTTGCCATAATTTTTTTAAGTAACAATGTGTCACATTTTTTACAGTGTACGTGAATTTACCATACAGTATACATTAATTACACATTATTATACAGGTTGGCCCAAAAGTTAAGACACGGGGTTATTTCATTTATCTTGGCACTTACATTACAACGTTTTCATTATTTATTTTAAAAGTTAACTTTATTCTCAAAGTTTCGGTGATATGTGCCTAACGCTGACACTCTGCATGCTGCGTGTAACACTGACTCGGCTCGGTGGAGTTCCATGCAATTCTCAAGATTTTTATTTCTTCAAAGGCTTAGATTAAAATTGTGACTAATTATTCGTTTGTTGTGAGACGAAAAATCAATGTTCTCCCTAAATATCCCCTGTGTTTGTATTTTATCTTTGCGTTTTGACACCCTCTATTACTGAATAATAAATAAACTATTCAGTTAATTTGTGCGTGATAATAGTTTTTTTTTACTTCGAATAGAAATTGAAATAAAGGAGCAGAATCTGCTTTGAATTTGAACTCAGTGCAGTTTCACTTTGATGACTTTTGCTTGCACTTACGGTGAACATTTGTTAAAATGAGTGAACACCGACCTTTCCCCTTGCGATCAATAATCAATATTCACTTTTTTTAAATTCACATCAATTCAGAATCCAGTAAGTTATTGTAACTGAACAGGGGCGTCCACCCGTCCATGAAGGCGAATGAGGCGGCCGCCTAGGGCCCCAAGTTAAGTGGGGCGCCAAAAATTCGAGCAAAACACATTCCTGCGGAGGGAGCTGGTGGTAACGGTCAATGGCCAGGGTCAACGGCGGCGTGGTGTATTCCGCAAATATGCCCGACTGTGAGGGCAGGCACAAGCCGGTGTGAGTAGGTTAAACGTTGATACAGGTTGGAACAATAGGTTCCACACTGCCCACCAGGGATTATTTGTCTGTCGTGCATCAGAATGCAGCCCACCCATGCCCCCCCCCACCGACCGCCGAGCAAGGCCACGATTGGTTGAGGATGTCGGGGAGGGTGGGGGGAAGGTAAACACGCCCAATCATCCAACTTCCCACCCCCCCAAAACGCCGAACGGGGCGGCCACTGGTAGAGGTGGGGTGTAAACACGCCCACTCATGCAATCCCCTCCTTACAGAATACCGAGCAACGCCGCGATTGGTTGACGATGTCAGGGAGGGTGGGGGGGAAGGGTAAACATGCCCACTCATCCAACTGCCCCCCCCCCGAACGCCGCGCTGAGTGTGTGAGTCTGAAAGTGTGAGAGTGTGTGTGTGTGTGAGTCTGAGAGTGTGTGTTTGTGTGAGTCTGAGAGTGTGAAAGTAAGTGTGTGTTTGAGTCTGAGAGTGTGAGAGTGAGTTTGTGTCTGTTAGTCTGAGTGTGAGAGTGAGTGTATGTGTGTGTGAGTCTGAGAGAGTGAGAGTGAGTCTGAGAGTGTAAGGGTGAGTGCGTGTGTGAGTCTGAGAGTGTGAGATGTCAGTGTCTGTGTGCGTCTGAGCGTGAGTGTATGTGTGTGTGAGTCTGAGAGTGTGAGAGTGTGTGTGTGAGTCTGAGAGTGTGTGTGTGAGTCTGAGAGTGTGAAAGTGAGTGTATGTGTGTGTGAGTCTGAGAGTGTGAAAGTAAGTGTGTGTTTGAGTCTGAGAGTGTGAGAGTGAGTGTGTGTCTGTTAGTCTGAGTGTGAGAGTAAGTGTATGTGTGTGAGTCTGAGAGTGAGAGTGAATCTGAGAGTGTAAGGGTGAGTGTGTGTGAGTCTGAGAGTGAGTGTGTGTGTGAGTCTGAGAGTGTGAGAGTGAGTGTATGTGTGTGTGAGTCTTAGTTACCTAGAGTGTTATACAGGCAGGAACAACAGGTTCACACTGCCCACCAGGGATTATTTGTCTGTCTGTCGTGCATATCCGGAATTCTGCCCACCCATGCACCTCCCCGAGGTCTCGGCAAGGTAAGGTAAAAGTTATAAAGTAAAAACGAGCCTACCTTTACCCTACCTTTTACCTTACCACAATACAATCACTCTACCTTTACATTTTACCCTTTAGCAGGTAAGGTAAAAGTAACGAGCCTACCTTTTACCCTTACCCCATACAAATTACCCGATTACAGGGTAATTACTAGGGTACTACACATGAAAAAGGTTTATAACGGTAAATGCTAGATAGCGCGCTTTATTCATATAGAGTACTCTCGATGATTCCAATTTTACACGCTTGTTCTTGTCATTGTTGTCGTTGTCGTCGTTGTCATCGTGTGTATCCTCAAATCTTGTAACTCAATTTTAACCCACTTCCTAATGTGGTATCGACTGCACACTTGGTATACTTATGGCATACTGATGACAATACTATATTCTATCATAAAAAAAATTACATTATTTTTATGTTATGTTTCGGCTTGGGTCTAATAGTCCACGCTCAACTGACGTTGGCTGTAAATCACCACGGTCCCTTACGTTATGGCAAGCTTCGGGGCCACTTCCTGGAGTCGTGGAGTTCTGTTATTACTCGTAGATTTAATGAAAGCGTGTTTAAAAAAGTATTTTTTATATTACTTATTAAATGGAGGCCATGGACTGCGCCACGGAGCTTTTAGCGGTAAACAAGGTACCGTATTTACCGGGTAATACTTCGCGCTACCTTTACCCTACCGGGTAATTCTTCCGAGCTACCTTTACCCTACCCTTGACCTTACCCCTTGGCATGTTGACACCTTTACTCTTTTACACAGTAAAAGGGTAAATTACCTTACCTTGCTGAGGCCTATTCCCCACCGAACACCGAGCTACGCCGCGATTGGTTGGCGATGTCGGGGAGGGTGGGGGGGAATGGTAAACACGCCCACTCATCCAACTGCCCCCCTCCCCCCTGAACGGCGCGCTGTCCAACCAATTTCCTACCTGCCCACTCCGAAGGAACGTGTTAGGGCACCACGGGGTGAGCAGCCCCTCCCCACCCAGCCCCACCCCTCCCACCCTCCACCCA
>NW_024705893.1:0-20565 GCF_018977255.1 Callorhinchus milii | reverse complement strand
GGAAGGCATTTGCAGATTCATCAACTCTTCGCAATCACCAGAAAACACACACGGGCGAGAAGCCATTCAAGTGCTTTCTTTGTGGGAAGGCATTCGCACAGTCAGCAACACTGAACAATCACCAGAAAACACACAAGGGCGAGAAGCCTTTCAATTGCTCTGTGTGTGAAAGGCATTTGCCCGTAAAGCACATCTTCACACTCACCAAAAAAACACACACGGGCGAGAAGCCATTCAATTGCGCTGTGTGCTGGAAGGCATTTGCACGGAAATCATATCTTTACAGGCACCAGAAAACTCACAAGTGCGAGAATCCATTCAATTGTTCTCCGTTGGAGAGGACACGGTCATCACCCCGAAACAAGCATGAGAAGATCAGCAATAATAGGGAAGTGAAAACAAAAGGTGAAATACAAAGTGCTGCAATGAGTCCTGAAAAAAATGCATCTTTCGAACCTATGCAGGTGGATCCTGAGAGATGCGTGGATGTAGTGGATGTAATGAGTCCTGACGACAATTCCTATTTCGACCCCATGCAGTTGGATCCTGCGAGATGGCTGGATGTACTGAGCCCTGACGCCAATTCTTTTTTAGACCCCATGCAGGTTGATAATGAGAAATGGCTGCTGGAGTGGCTGGATAATCAAAGTATTGAGTACTTCTGTTAAAGTCCTGGAATGTGCACGTTTGTGTCTCTGTTAGATCAATTATTAGGTGCAATTGATTATATCAGTGATTTCCAGCACTACTCCAAGCTAGTGTAATTTTTTTAACAAAACCGTTTGATTGCTCTGTGTGTTGGAAGCATTTTCACGGTCAGCAACACTTCACAGGCATCATCAAACAAAGAGTAAAATGTTGTCATGAGTCCTAAACGAAATTCCTCTTTCGACCCCATGCAGTTGCATCCTGAGAGATGGCTTGATGTAGTGGAGTGGCTGGAGAGTCATATTCGTGTCTCTTATTATATATTTCGGTGATTTCTAGTGATGTTGTGAATGCTCTAATGTGTTCAGATGAATGTCTTCCTTTAAAGTTCCAGAAGTGTTCACTTATTTCAGAATGACAACAATTTTATACTTTGGACGAATGGCTTCAGTCGAAAAGGACGTCAAAGGGGAAATCGACGTTTACGTGTTTGATTTCAAGAATATCTTTTAACTGTTGAATTCCTATTGGGAAATAATTTGCCTAGTTCCTTTCCTGTTTGAGCCTGCGTATTAATAAAGATTTCGATACGAGTATTAACGTGAGTTTTCTTGCAGATTAATAAAGACCTGATTTGTTTTTAAAGATGACTGATCGTACGTTATTGCTACCATATTTTCCTTTAAAAAAACACGGACGAGTAGACATACACACACGAGTGTGCATCCAAACACGACTGTATATACAGCGTTGTACATTCACACACGAGTGTGCATGTGTTTCTACGAGTTTTAACGTTAATATACTTGCAGAACAATAAAGACCTGCTATGTTAAAGATGACTGATCGTCCCTTATTGTTACAATGTTCATAGCGAACACGTGTGGAGGCGAGTTTCAGGTGAAGCATCTCCATCACACAAGTTTACCCTTACCTGGCAGCATCGTGGCAGTCCGCTGGTCACACTCACTACGTCACACTCACGAGCTGTAGGGGCGGGGCTCTGTCTGCTCAGTGGCGCTGTTTTCATTCATTTAGCACCACGAGCGGGGAGTCTCATCCCTGTAGTTTCCTGTTGTGGTGGCGCATTCCTACCACGTTGCCCCTAAATTCTTGGTCTGACGTACAAAGGGATTGCGTTCTACTACACAAACAAATGTGCGAACAAATTATTGTACATACCTATACACACACGTTCACGCATGTACACATCCACATCAACGAGTGTAAATAAACACACGACTGGACATACACAGAAGTACAGATCCATGTACATACAAACAGTATTTTTTTTTCACGAGCCCCTGTTGTTTGGTATTCCCCAGCCACGAGTAAAGTTCGGAAAAAGAATCCGCTACCTCATCGTCGGTGCCGGACGGTAACGCTGCGGTGGATGTGAGCAATGTCCTGGAGGGAAGGCGCGTAGCCACCATAGAGGCCCACGAGGTCTCTGGACGGGTGCGAGGCGCTGGTCATCTCTCCAAATTCAATGCAATTATCATTTTTAAAAAATGTATCCAAAATATTAAACACATACATACGAGTTTAACACGTAGGATTTCGGGACCAACATCATCCATAATAGAGGTAGTTAGGTTAGATCGCTGAAGTATATAAATGTGTCTTTAAAATAAAACATTAAATAAATTCCCACGCTCCCCCCCCACATTGTTCAAGTGCGCAGCTGCGTGGTCAACACATCTATGCTTCTATTTAAGGAACAAAACAGTGAGACTTCCCAAATCTGGCTGTCGACTGATGAAGCTAGTTTTAATTACGGACGAAACGTCGTACTCAGATTGTAAATGTTGTGGCTTGGCTCTCCAACACACCGGTGTGCTGTACTAGTGAAACATTTGCATTTTCTGTTTACGTGACAATCCTTACTAGTTGGCTTTGTCGGGTGGTGGCGGGTTTCAACGACACGTTTATATATTTAAGCGATCTTCAGATCATTATTCAAAGTTCATGGCAGAAATTATAATATAAAACACTCGTTTTCTAGAAGCACCCCGCTCAACACGATTGTCCTTAAATATATTTATAAAACAAAGTCAGTACAGTATAAACTTGCACATCTTATTCTAAATCAAGCTCGAGATCACCAATTTTTGATACTTCAGACTGTATGTCGCTTTATAATCCTCTAAACTTGCAGCAGTTTAGAGGACATTGGGGGGTGAATATTAGCAAATTAACACGAATCACGGAAATATGCATGGAGATGCACATCCTTATTCAAACGGAAAAGTACAATTATGCAGTGAGATGTACATACGTAATGTTGCTAGATATGCGAATTGTTAATGTAAAAATTAACAATTGAATGCAAAGTCCATAATAGGCCAAGTCGAGAACAAAGGATTTGGATGCTAGAGCGAAGTTATAAGGGGCTTAAAATCAGACCTCAAGGTCATTTCGAGAGGGATTTTGCTGAGGATAGACGCTCGACTCCTCGCTCTGCAGATAACCCTTCTTCCACGAGACCCAGCCTGGCGAGCACGATTGCTTGGCGACTGGTTGGCGACTTCACTTTGGGAGAGTTCGTGGCGATCTTTTCAGACGAGTTCAAGGGATATCGATACGCGGTGCATCAACAAGTAAGTGTCTTTGTTAGTGGATAAACTGGTAATCAAGTGTGTAGTCCGACTTAGGAGACGTTACTGTGTCTCAGTTAGACGTTGGTAAGAGTTTGCTTCTTGGCGATTTGAGCCAGACAACCACGCAGCTTTAAGGGCGCATTTTACTCTCAACAACACCCGCGACTGTCACTGAAGAATCAGTCACATGGAGCAGATAACCTTTCCACAGCGCCACACACACACGGGTGAGAAGCCATTCAATTGCTCTGTTTGTGTGAAGGCGTTTGCACGTAAAGCATATCTTCACAAGCACCAGAAAACGCACACGGGTGAGAAGCCATTCAATTGCTCTGTGTGCGGGAAGGCATTTTCACTGAAACAAAATCTTCACAGTCACCAGAACACACACACGGGCGATAAGCCGTTCAATTGTTCTGTGTGTGGGAAGGCATTTGCAGATTCATCAACTCTTCGCAATCACCAGAAAACACACACGGGCGAGAAGCCATTCAAGTGCTTTCTTTGTGGGAAGGCATTCGCACAGTCAGCAACACTGAACAATCACCAGAAAACACACAAGGGCGAGAAGCCTTTCAATTGCTCTGTGTGTGAGAAGGCATTTGCCCGTAAAGCACATCTTCACACTCACCAAAAAACACACACGGGCGAGAAGCCATTCAATTGCGCTGTGTGCTGGAAGGCATTTGCACGGAAATCATATCTTTACAGGCACCAGAAAACTCACAAGTGCGAGAATCCATTCAATTGTTCTCCGTTGGAGAGGACACGGTCATCACCCCGAAACAAGCATGAGAAGATCAGCAATAATAGGGAAGTGAAAACAAAAGGTGAAATACAAAGTGCTGCAATGAGTCCTGAAAAAAATGCATCTTTCGAACCTATGCAGGTGGATCCTGAGAGATGCGTGGATGTAGTGGATGTACTGAGCCCTGACGACAATTCCTATTTCGACCCCATGCAGGTTGATAATGAGAAATGGCTGCTGGAGTGGCTGGATAATCAAAGTATTGAGTACTTCTGTTAAAGTCCTGGAATGTGCACGTTTGTGTCTCTGTTAGATCAATTTATTAGGTGCAATTGATTATATCAGTGATTTCCAGCACTACTCCAAGCTAGTGTAATTATTTTAACAAAACCGTTTGATTGCTCTGTGTGTTGGAAGCATTTTCACGGTCAGCAACACTTCACAGGCATCATCAAACAAAGAGTAAAAATGTTGTCATGAGTCCTAAACGAAATTCCTCTTTCGACCCCATGCAGTTGCATCCTGAGACATGGCTTGATGTAGTGGAGTGGCTGGAGAGTCATATTCGTGTCTCTTATATATATTTTCGGTGATTTCTAGGACTTCAAGCTAGAGTGATGTTGTGAATACTCTATAATGTGTTCAGATGAATGTCTTCCTTTAAAGTTCCAGAAGTGTTCACTTATTTCAGAATGACAACAATTTTATACTTTGGACGAATGGCTTCAGTCGAAAAGGACGTCAAAGGGGAAATCGACGTTTACGTGTTTGATTTCAAGAATATCTTTTAACTGTTAAATTCCTATTGGGAAATAATTTGCCTAGTTCCTTTCCTGTTTGAGCCTGCGTATTAATAAAGATTTCGATACGAGTATTAGCGTGAGTTTTCTTGCAGATTAATAAAGACCTGATTTGTTTTTAAAAGATGACTAATCGTACGTTATTGCTACCATAGTTTTCCTTTAAAAAAAACACGGACGAGTAGACATACACACACGAGTGTGCATCCAAACACGACTGTATATACAGCGTTGTACATTCACACACGAGTGTGCATGTGTTTCTACGAGTTTTAACGTTAATATACTTGCAGAACAATAAAGACCTGCTATGTTAAAGATGACTGATCGTCCCTTATTGTTACAATGTTCATAGCGAACACGTGTGGAGGCGAGTTTCAGGTGAAGCATCTCCATCACACAAGTTTACCCTTACCTGGCAGCATCGTGGCAGTCCGCTGGTCACACTCACTACGTCACACTCACGAGCTGTAGGGGCGGGGCTCTGTCTGCTCAGTGGCGCTGTTTTCATTCATTTAGCACCACGAGCGGGGAGTCTCATCCCTGTAGTTCCCTGTTGAGGTGGCGCATTCCTACCACGTTGCCCTAAATTCTTGGTCTGACGTACAAAGGGATTGCGTTCTACTACACAAACAAATGTGCGAACAAATTATTGTACATACCTATACACACACGTTCACGCATGTGCACATCCACATCAACGAGTGTAAATAAACACACGACTGGACATACACAGAAGTACAGATCCATGTACATACAAACAGTATTTTTTTTCACGAGCCCCTGTTGTTTGGTATTCCCCAGCCACGAGTAAAGTTCGGAAAAAAGAATCCGCTACCTCATCGTCGGTGCCGGACGGTAACGCTGCGGTGGATGTGAGCAATGTCCTGGAGGGAAGGCGCGTAGCCACCATAGAGGCCCACGAGGTCTCTGGACGGGTGCGAGGCGCTGGTCATCTCTCCAAATTCAATGCAATTATCATTTTTAAAAAATGTATCCAAAATATTAAACACATACATACGAGTTTAACACGTAGGATTTCGGGACCAACATCATCCATAATAGAGGTAGTAATCCCACGCTCCCCCCCCCACATTGTTCAAGTGCGCAGCTGCGTGGTCAACACATCTATGCTTCTATTTAAGGAACAAAACAGTGAGACTTCCCAAATCTGGCTGTCGACTGATGAAGCTAGTTTTAATTACGGACGAAACGTCGTACTCAGATTGTAAATGTTGTGGCTTGGCTCTCCAACACACCGGTTTGCTGTACTAGTGAAACATTTGCATTTCTGTTTACGTGACAATCCTTACTAGTTGGCTTTGTCGGGTGGTGGCGGGTTTCAACGACACGTTTATATATTTAAGCGATCTAACCCAAAAAAACCTTTAATATGGACGTGATAATAAACCAAGCTTACAAGCTAAACCATTCAGATCATTATTCAAAGTTCATGGCAGAAATTATAATGTAAAACACTCGTTTTCTAGAAGCACCCCGCTCAACACGATTGTCCTTAAATATATTTATAAAACAAAGTCAGTACAGTATAAACTTGCACATCTTATTCCAAATCAAGCTCGAGATCACCAATTTTGATATTTCAGGCTGTATGTCGCTTTATAATCCTCTAAACTTGCAGCAGTTTAGAGGACATTGGGGGTGAATATTAGCAAATTAACACGAAGCACGGAATTATGCATGGAGATGCACATCCTTATTCAAACGGAAGTGTACAATTATGCAGTGATATGTACATACGTTTATGTTGCTAGATATGCGGATTGTTAATGTAAAAATTAACAATTGAATGCAAAGTCCATAATAGGCCAAGTCGAGAACAAAGGATTTGGATGCTAGAGCGAAGTTATAAGGGGCTTAAAATCAGACCTCAAGGTCATTTCGAGAGGGATTTTGCTGAGGATAGACGCTCGACTCCCCGCTCTGCAGATAACCCTTCTTCCACGAGACCCAGCCTGGCGAGCACGATTGCTTGGCGACTGGTTGGGGACTTTGCTTCGGGAGAGTTCGTGGCGATCTCTTCAGACGGGTTACAGGGACATCGATACGCCGTGCATCAACAAGTAAGTGTCTTTGTTAGTGGATAAACTGGTAATCGCGTGTGTAGTCCGACTTAGGAGACGTTACTGTGTCTCAGTTAGACGTTGGTAAGAGTTTGCTTCTTGGCGATTTGAGCCAGACATCCACGCAGCTTAGAGGGCGCCTTTAACTCTCAACAACACCCGCGACTGTTACTCTGCTCTGAAGAATCAGTCACATGGAGCAGAAAAACTCTCCACATCGGCACGCACACACTGGCAAGAAGCGGTTCAATTGCTCTCTTTGTGGGAAGGCATTTTCACTGAAACAAAATCTTCACACTCACCAGAACACACACACGGGCGAAAGCCGTTCAATTGTTCTGGTGTGGGAAGGCATTTGCAGATTCATCAAATCGTAACCGTCACCAGAAAACACACACGGGCGAGAAGCCGTTCAATTGCTCTGTGTGCGGGAAGGCATTTGCACAGAAATCAACTCTTCACACTCACCAGAAAACACACAGGTGAGAAGCCATTCAAGTGCTCTGTGTGTGGGAAGGCATTTTCACGGAAATAAAATCTTCACAGTCACCAGAAAATACTGTTATTAATTTTGGTCGTGGTGTTTTGTGATTTCCGTGTCTTGAGTGTTGAGGTTTATTCTAGACTTCGTCACGTTAAGGTGGTGCTTTGTAGTCCTATCGGATTACTTGTTGATGTGGTGTGATGTGCAGTGGTTGTGAGGTGGTTCAATTCCTGATTTTACTCTAGTGGTTAAGTGGTCTTGTTGAGCTGAAGTTGGAGAAAGTCTGTGACCACAACTTTGCTCAATATTTTAAACATGTTCTTTAATTTTCATGATTGTGTAATAAATTAATTAACTTCAAATAATAAGTTTCAGAGTGTGCGTGGATTGCACGTTCGCTGTTCCTGTGTTTGATGGCTTGGACTTCTGGACGAATGGCTTCAGTGGAAAAGGACGTCAAAGGGGAAATCGACGTTTACGTGTTTGATTTTAAGAATCTGTTTTAACTGTTGAATTCCTATTGGGAAATAATTTGCCTAGTTCCTTTCCTGTTTGAGCATGCGTATTAATAAAGATTTCGATACGAGTATTAACGTGAGTTTTTTTGCAGATTAATAAAGACCTGATTTGTTTTTAAAGATGACTGATCGTACGTTATTGCTACCATATTTTCCTTTAAAAAAACACGGACGAGTAGGCATACACACACGAGTGTGCATCCAAACACGACTGTATATACAGCGGTGTGCATTCACACACGAGTGTGCATGTGTTTCTACGAGTTTTAACGTTAATATACTTGCAGAACAATAAAGACCTGATATGTTAAAGATGACTGATTCGCTTATTGCTACAATGTTCATAGCGAACACGTGTGGAGGCGAGTTTCAGGTGAAGCATCTCCATCACACAAGTTGACCCTTACCTGGCAGCATCGTGGCAGTCCGCTGGTCACACTCATGACGTCACACTCATGACGTCACACACACGAGCTGTAGGGGCGGGGCTCTGTCTGCTCAGTGGCGCTGTTTTCATTCATTTAGCACCACGAGCGGGGAGTCTCATTCCTACCACGTTGCCCCTAAATTCTTTGTACGACACAATATTAAAATAATTTGTTTGTTCCAATACATAATCATACACGAGTACACATATACACCCCATGTACACACACCCACACACGAGTGGACATACGCAGAGGTGTAGATACATACGCGAATGTGCATACACACCGCTTTGTACATACACACACGGGTGCACATGCATACAAGTGCGCATACACACACGAGTGTACATACACAGCAGTGTACGTACCCAGGGATTGCGTTTGACATCACAAATAAATGGGCGAACAAATGATTGTACATACCTATACACCACATACACGCATGTACATATCCACATAAACAAGTGTGAATAAACACACGAGTGGACATACACAGCAGTACAGATCCATGTGCATACACACAGCAGCAGACTAGGATAGCGGGTTTTGTGATTATTTTCACAGGTTAAACTGACGATACAAATCTTAGATGCCCCACAACATTGAAGTACGTTATACTTTTGAAAAAAAACGCATTCAATTCTAATTCCTTCTCTGTTTCCACTCCAAACGCTTGGAATTATTAATAATATTTTAAATAGTTGTCCCATGTTTAATGAGTGTAGTGAAGGCATCAATTTAGTTTATTTCATTCCATTTGTTTGCATTTGCTACGGCACACTGTTTGAGATAATTATTCTTCCCATTTATGAAATCTCTCTAGAATAATTTACATTTTCTTCATAAACTTCCTTGCATGCAATTGTTATTCTCGGAAGTAACTCTCTTCATATCTAACAAACCTAATCTCATGTGGCCATTGTGCTCAAGCCTAAGTAGGATTTTGCATTTCACTGCATCATTGTTCGCTTCAGTTTGAATACGGATAGGCATCTCCTTGCATAATCATGTGCATGTTGTTAGTTTGCACATTTACAATGGCCTGTAAACTGTGATCAAGTTATCGGCCTTACCTGTGAAATACAGTATGAAATATTGTTGATCGAGATATACTTATACTAAGAGGTGCATGCTTCATAGCGTGTTGATGGGGTTTTATGAATATGTTTAAGGACACTTGTTGATCAGCGTGTGTCTCGACAGCGAAGGTGAATTGTTATATTACCACTAAAATGGTTACAATTGCCGTGGATACCCATCTGGATGGTATAGTTTGTAAGCATTAAATTTCGATTTAAAACTTTCGTGACTGTAGGGATTCATCTTCTTAGTTCTTTCGGTAAAGTCACGTAGAATGGAAATAATAAAATAATAAAATAATAAAATAATTCTCACGACGTTTCGGCCACAACGCAAGCAGCCGTTCTCAGGTGAAGAACAGGTCTGTCGAGAAGACAGAGTCTGAATGACACACTCCAGGCTCCAAGTAGTGGCTCCAAGCCTGGAGTGTGTGACGGCTGCTTGCGTTGTGGCCGAAACGTCTAGATAATTATTCTATTATGTTTTATTTGTATTGACGACAATTCCTCTTTCGACCCCATGCAGGTGGACACTGAGAAATGGCTGCTGGAGTGGCTGGAGAGTAAAAGTTTTGAGAACTTCTGTTAACTCTTGAAGTCCTGGAATGTGCATGTTTGTGTCTCTGTTAGATCAGTTAATACGGAACGAATTATTAATTCCGTGATTTCCAGTACTCCAAGCTAGACTGATGTTGTGAATGCTCTATAATGTGTTCAGATGAAAGCCTTCCTTTTAATTTTTGTTTGATGGCTTGGACTTCTGGACGAATGGCTTCAGTCGAAAAGGACGTCAATGGGGAAATCGACGTTTACGTGTTAGATTTTAATAATATGTTTTAACTGTTGAATTCCTATTGGAAATAATTTGCCTAGTCCCTTCCTGTTTGAGCATGCGTATTAATAAAGATTTCGATACGAGTATTAACGTGAATTTTCTTGCAGATTAATAAAGACCTGAATTGTTTTTAAAGATGACTGATCTACGTTATTTCAACCATATCCTTCCTTAGAAAAACACGGACGAGTAGACATACACACACGAGTGTGCATCCAAAACGACTGTCTATACAGCGGTGTGCATTCACACACGAGTGTGCATGTGTTTCTACGAGTGTTAACGTTAATTTACTTGCAGAACAATAAAGACCTGACATGTTAAAGATGACTAATCGTCCCTTATTGCTACGAAGTTTACCCTCACCTGGCAGCATCGTGGCTGTCCGCTTATCACACTCATGACGTCACACTCATGACGTCACACGCACGAGCTGTAGGGGCGGGGCTCTGTCTGCTCAGTGGCGCTGTTTTCATTAACTTAGCACCACGAGCGGGGAGTCTCAACCCTGTAGTTCCCTGTTGTGGTGCCGCGTTCATCACCACGTTGCCCCTCAATTCTTTGTACGAACACACACCACACACGAGTGGACATAGCAGTGTATACATAGACGAATGTACATACACACCGCTTTGTACATACAAACCGCTACACTACCGCTCCCCAAAGTGTACTTACACAGCAGTGTAAATACACACACGCTTACAAGCTATACCATTTCGATTTTCATTAAAAGTGTATGACAGCAATCGTAATAATTTTCGTGGATTAAATTAAACAAATCACCTTGATTGTTCTGACGCGGTCATATCAACACAAGTACTTCAATATTTTTATAAAACAAAGTCAGCACGGTATAAACTTGCACCTCAAAGTCCAAATCACAATTTTAATACTACAGTCTGCATCTGCCTGGTAACGCCTTTAACTGGCAGCATTTTGCAGCACATTGCAGGGTGAATATTAGCAAATCAACGCGAATTATGCGGTGACATGAATATACGTATTCAGGATTAAGCTTAATAGCCAGATTCCACAAGTCATGACTAATCCCATATCTGCATTTTCCATAAATATGCTAAATTCGTTTGATATGCAAACTCTTGTAACCTCCGAGTTCAACCAGTCTACACAACAAAGGCTCATTCCTAACAGCGTGTTTCAGCCGCATCGAACCTCACAATAATAATATCCTCTCAAACTCTACCAGATACATACTCGAGTACACATATACACTCCCTTATACACACACCCACACACGAGTGGGCATAGCAGTGTATATACATAGACGAATGTGCATACATATACACACGAATGTGTATATACAGGGGTGTACATACAGATATGCAACGCAGTGTACATAAACACACGAGTGTACATCAAAGCATTGTACGTCAACTAGGATTGCGTTCCACTGCGAACACGCACGTTTGTACCTACATACATATGCACACAAATGCATGTACATGCACACACGAGTGCTCGTCTTGTTGTAGTGTTTCCTATGTAATGGTTTATGGTATACGCAGGAGTACAAAATGTGCACTTCACACCTACGCGCCGTTTGCCCATTGATCGTGATGATGATGAATAACATGTTACTTGATCTAACAGAGAAACGAATGGTTACAATTGGAACAATAAATATACTCAACGAGTTTTGATTAGGATGGTGCGGTTAAATAGCTATTCCAATCCATTGAGATTGCACATTCAGCAAATTATAATGCGACCACAATGCGATCCTAGTAATTATAGTGCAATTCTAATCCGCACCCCCAGTTCGCATATCCGTCCCTAGTTTCGTAAATAAATATATGTGCATACATATGCATACATCAGAGTATAGTGGGATTATAATGTAGGAGGCATAGAAGGAATCTAACTCGACATATATGCATCTTCGGTGGATGTATGAGCAACCACCACTCCTCGCCTCCCGTTGATTGGGAGGTGAGCCCACGGTAGCCTGGCGCTTACAGCTTTCTACACCTTACGCCACGCTCCCACGTCCCCTTGATTCGTTTGTTTTTCTCTGAAGAAGAGCCCCCTGTTGTTTGGCATTCCCTCCCACGAGTAAAAAGAATCCACTGCCTCATCCGCGGTGCCGGACAATGTCCCGGAGGGAAGGCTCGTAGCCACCACAGAGGCCCACGAGGTCTCTGGACGTGTGCGAGGCGCTGGTAACCTCTCCATATTCAATAAAATTGCCATAAAAACACGTCCAAAATATTAAACACATACACTCGATTTAAAGCTTTCGTGACTGCAGGGATTCATCTTCTTGGTTCTTTCGGTAAAGTCACGTAGAATGGAAACAATAAAAATAATAAAATAATACATCATATTATTTTATTACGTTTTATTTTATGGAAACAATAAAATAATGAAATAAAATATTATATTATTTTATTATGTTTTATTGTATTATTTTTATTGTTTCCATTCTACGTCACTTTACCGAAAGAAACCAAGAAGACATACACTCGAGTTTAACACGTCAGATTTCGGGACCAATATCATCCATAATAGAGGTTTTGGAGTTAGATAGCCGAATTATATGAAGGTGTCGTTTAAAATTATACATTAGATAAATGCATACTCACAAAGGACAGCGTACTTCAACAGGGATTACCATTGGTAGGGCTATTTTAATAAACACAATAGACAGGAAGGACACGTTCGAAGGGCTCGCATAATGCACACGCTTAATGTACATTGCCTCAGTAATCCCCCCCCCCACACCCACATTGTGCAAGAGCGCAGCTGCGTGGTCAACACATCTACGCTTCTATATAATTTAGTTTGTTCAGTTTTAGTTTTAAACCGTTCTCTATCTCTTAACATTGCCCCATAAGACTTTATGGGAACCGGTTCCCTATCTCTTAACATTGCCCAATAGACTTCGTATGGGAACCGGTTCCCTATCTCTTAACATTTCCCATAGACTTCCATAGGAACCGGTTCCTATCTCTTAACATTGCAATAGACTTTCTATGGGAACCGGTTCCCTATCTCTTAACATTGTCCCATAGACTTCTATGGAACCGGTTCCCTATCTCTTAACATTGCCCAATAGACTTTCTATGGGAACCGGTTCCTATCTCTTAACATTGTCCCATAGACTTTCTATGGGAACCGGTTCCCTATCTCTTAACATGGCCCATAGACTTTCTATGGGAACCGGTTCCCTATCTCTTAACATTGTCCATAGACTTTCTATGGGAACCGGTTCCTATCTCTTAACATGTCCCATAGACTTTCTATGGGAACCGGTTCCCTATCTCTTAACATTGCCCATAGACTTCTATGGGAACCGGTTCCCTATCTCTTAACATGCCCATAGACTTTCTATGGGAACCGGTTCCCTATCTCTTAACATGCCCATAGACTTTATGGGAACCGGTTCCCTATCTCTTAACATTGCCCATAGACTTTCTATGGGAACCGGTTCCCTATCTCTTAACATTGGCCCATAGACTTTCTATGGGAACCGGTTCCCTATCTCTTAACATGGCCCCATAGACTTTCTATGGGAACCGGTTCCCTATCTCTTAACATTGCCCCATAGACTTTCTATGGGAACCGGTTCCCTATCTCTTAACTTGCCCATAGACTTTCTATGGGAACCGGTTCCCTATCTCTTAACATTGCCCCATAGACTTTCTATGGGAACCCGGTTCCCTATCTCTTAACATTGCCCCATAGACTTTCTATGGTTCCCTATCTCTTAACATTGCCCCATAGACTTTCTATGTCTGACCCCCCTCCCCCCCTTGGTGCGTGACGTCATTTATGGACGGCCCCAACACGTCATTATCTATGTTTTATTACGTCATTGAACGCAACGCGTGACGTTACATTCGCGTGTTACCATTTGCTAAATGACTCATCAACTGAACTACCCTTATGACGTCATCATCCATGTTTCATTACGTCATTGAACGCAACGCGTGACGTTTTATTCGCGTGTTACCATTTGCTAAATGACGTCATCAACTGAATTACCCTTATGACGTCATTATCCATGTTTCACTGCGTCATTGAACGCATCGCGTGACGTCGCATTCGCGTGTTACCATTTGCTAAATGACGTCATCAACTGAACTACCCTTATGACGTCATCATCCATGTTTCACTACGTCATTGATCGCATCGCGTGACGCTCCGGAGGTCAAAAGTGCTTCCATTCTCCTGTCGTAGTAAGTGAGTCTCCGTCTCCTCGTGTCGTCCCTGTGTCTCCCTAGGATGTTTACGGGAGTCCCATGGCCTCAGGGGATGCATTGGAGCCAAAATTTGCGGCTGTGGGAGAAAAGACCCCCCCCTCATTCCCGCCAAACGAGAAAAAAAACGAGCGGCCTAGTGTGAAGCCTGCCTCGCCTGTCAGCGCTGCCGGGATTTAGTGGCCTCGCCGGCACGGCCCGAGGCCAATACCGAGGGTCGGGGTTTTAGGACTTTTTTGCTGCATGTTGTTGTGGGTTTAAAACAAGTGTCCGTAATGTATCCCCTTGATCTGTGCTGGACGTTCCACGTTTACTGTGGCCCGAGGTGGGAGGAAAGTCATTCCATTGCAATCAGATGTTGTTCGTGGTGGGTTGATACTCGATTTATCGGCCCAGAACACATGCCGATGGTGATGGATGCTTTGATGGTTATTGATAGCGGTGTTGATCACTGGCGTTGATAACTAATGATGGTTATGGCTGGTGTTCATGATTACAGACCGGTTCGCGAACCAGCTTGCAGTACTGCCAGGTTCGATGGTTTAAAAAAAATGTTTTAATTGCAATTAACTATATATGCCTAAAATAAGTTAAAATGTATGGACGCTTATTTTTAGGTTTTTTCGGTAAAGTCACGTAGGTAAAACATTAAAATTAATAAAATAAAATAAAATCACGACTTGATACAGCTGTAGTGGCTGTGACGGTTCCACCTGAAGACGGAAGCTTGTGTTGCCTCCGAAACGTCGTGATTTTTATTTTATTTTTATTAATTTTAATGTTTTACCTACGTGACTTTACCGAAAAACCTAAGAATATGAATCCTTGCAGTCACGAAAGCTTCAAATCTAGAATGTATGGACGCTGCCTCGGTGGGACAGTTCGCACACTAAACTTGCAAGCCAGAGATCGCCTCTTCAATTCAACATTTCGGCACAACATTTGAAACGATGGGTGCAAGTTCCTTAAAACGGCCCACCGCGTCTGTCCACCCAAAACGTCGTGGCGAGTGTGGAAGAGTAGGCCAAATACCCCTCCAGAGAAGAACATTCTGGTAGGATGGCATAAGTAGTTGTAGAGATGCACCTCAGGCTAATTGAGTGACCCAAAACTGTACGCACACAAAAAACAAGACGAAAGCACATACAAAACAAGTATAACCCGTTAAATTAAGTTTTTCACTATAAATCCTTTATATGCGTGGCGGCTAGAGTCCTCTCGTCCTCTGGCTTGAGATGGCTGCCACCTATGGGTCAGATGATTGCCTGCACCATTAAGCAATTGGTAATTAAATATAATATTTTTGTCCTAAAAAGTGTAAATTTTGGAAAAAAAATTTCACGAACATTAATTGTCACGGACAACGAGTCTGTGTGGAAAATGTCAGCTCGATTGGATCACGGGAAGTGGGTTAAAAAAACGACCGAAGATTTGCACGGTCGTAAGCAAGCAAGCGAACTAAATACAAGTAAAATTAACCCGTAAAAACAAAGTTTTTCACTATAAATCCTTTACATGCGTGGCATCGGGGCGGCTAAAGTCCTCTCGTCCTCTGGCTTCAGATGGCTGCCACCTATGGGTCAGATGATTGTCTGGCAGCATTAAACAATTGGTAATTAAATATTTTAAAAAATTCCCTAAACAGTGTAAATTTTTGAAAACCATTTTTCACGAAAATGCATTGTCACGCACAACGAGTCTGTGTGCAAAATGTCAGCTCGATTGGATCACGGGAAGTGGGTTAAAAAACGACCGAAAGATTTGCACGGTCCTAAGTAAGCAAGCGAACTTAATATAAAGGATTTAATAAAGGATTTAAAAATCTATCTTAAATTGCGAAAAAATTTTTATTCATTTGGCAACTCAATCGATTCCATGCCCGTTGGGCACCCACCAGACCAGTTCCGCTGGGAAGGTGAGTGGGCTGGGTGTGCCCATCATCAGGAGACTCACCGCTGATGCAGGAACCAACTGGCAGTGCATTCCATTTCTGAGTGTCTCTCTGTGTCAATGTGCTCCTCTGTTAAGTATGCGTTTCCGTGCGAGTCTGTTGGTCTCGTATGTGCCAGTGGTTCCCTCTCGTAAGTCTTTGCGTCTATAGGGCTCTGCAAATCTATGGCGTCTCTGTGGCTGTTGGTCGCTATGCGTCTGTGGTCCCCAGTGTAAGTCTATGGGTGTGTGTGTCTTTAGGTTTCGGTGGAGGTCTGTTAGTTCCTCGTTGCTATGCAACATATTTCACCACTGCCAATCCTGCCCCAGAAATTCGGTCTTACTATTCAGGGTCGCAGTTATATTCAATACGTTTTGTTTGGCTTGTTTTGTTCATATAATTATTCCTGTCTGTAATGTCCCCATTTTCCCCATTAGTCTAAATGTACATTGGCACGTAATTAATATAAATTGTAATGATCAATTTTTTGATTCAAGTATCATCATTGATTAATCTGTGCGTTGTTACATGCTGAGATTGTCAACAAATTGGCTTGCTCAGATGACTCAAGTGCAGTGAGTTAAATGATTCTCAACCCAGTCACCAATGGCTGCACCAAAATAAATCTCATTAAATGTGGTGCCACATTTAATTTAGTTTAACACGAGGGAGGCTTTCGCGACCAATATTATTCATGATCAACGTTTTTGGGGTTTAGATCGCGTTATTTATAAATGTGTCGTAACCCTCCACCACCCGACACGGCCAATCAGTAAAAAAGTGTCACGTTGACAGAAGACAAATAGTTCACTGCTTTAGCCCACCGGTGTGTTGAAGCATGAAACCACAACATTTACAATTTGAGTACGACGTTTTGCTGGTAATTGCATCCAGCATCATCGGGCAATTCGTCAGAATGGTCAGGCTCTGCTCTGTCTCCCGTTCTTATATAGAGCAGCAGCAGCAGCAGGGCGACGTCATCATTACATTTAATTTGTTTTAATTTCAGCGCCGAGGTTGAAACATTTTTTGTTTTAATGGAACGAACATTACTCTCATGGCAGAGCAAGTAAGAAAACTCTCTCCTGTGCAGACCAGAGGTCACTTGATGGGCTCTCAGGAGGAAGCTCTCTGGGACCCGGTCCCATGGTTCCCGTTGGGTTGCACGTTTCTGCGCGAGTTTGGAATGAATAAATCATCTCGTTCTAGATTTGAAGCTTTCGTGACTGCAAGGATTCATATTCTTAGGTTTTTTTCGGTAAAGTCACGTAGGTAAAAAATAAAAATTTATAAAAGTAAAATAAAAATCACGACGTTTCGGAGGCAACACAAGCTTCCGTCTTCAGGTGGAACCTACGTGACTTTACCGAAATCATCTTGTGACGCGATGCTGAGAGGACAAGGACAATATGGGTGATGGGGGGGGGGGCGGAAAATTGCAAAAACTATTTTGCGATGCTCTCACCCCTTCCACTTCAGGAGGTGAATGTCAAACTCGCCAAGCGCAAACGTGGCGAGCAGCGGAGCTCAGAGACGACGACAGGAATGGAGGCGGTGAAAGAGGCGATTCAAGGTGAGGAGGAGGAGCAGGTGGAGAGGAGCGAGGAGGCGGAGAAGGAAAATAAAGAGGATGAGGACGAGGAGGGAGACGCGGGTTGCGACGACGATTACAATCGTCTGTTCGCCCATCGCTTCACCGCGGAGGACAAGGACTTCCAAGAATTTCTCAGCCGCCCGGCGGAGTTGCCGCCCGTCGTGTGGAACTGGAGGTCGCGAGGCGGTCGCAACGATCGCCGGTTTGACCGGTCAGAGCCTCGCACGTCATCGTTATCGTCTCCTCGTTTAGCCATCGGACGCAGCGTCACCGCCACCGCCGCCGCTATGTCGTTACCGTCATCATTTCATCGTATGTCCACAATCGCCAACATCGCCGTTCTCACCATCGTCATCAACATCTCATTATTGTCTCATCAATGGCTCATCACCACCACCACCTTATCGTAATTTCTTGGTTGTAATCCCATGATCATTCCGTCAACATTAAAAATGTGAAATGTCGATGATGGAATGATCAGCACTTTTAAATCTAGATTGAAAATGCATTTCTTCTTAACTGCTTTTTGTGTTTGTTTTTTTGTCCTGACCCTGCACCTCCCATTAGCACGATTGGCCACGTACGTCACCGCCACCGCCGCCATGTCGTTACCGTCTTCATTTCATCGTATATCTACAATCGCCAACATCGCCGTTCTATCACCTTTGTCTCACCATCGTCATCACCATCTCATCGTTGGCTCATCATTGGCTCACCACCACCACCACCTTATCGTCATTTCTTGGTTGTAATCCCATGATCATTCCGTCAACATTAAAAATGTAAAATGTCGATGATTGAATGATCGGCACTTTTAAATCTATATTGAAAATGCATTTCTTTTTAACTGCTTTTTGTGTTTGTTTTTCTGTCCTTACCCTGCACCTCCCATTAGTACGATTAACCACGTACGGTGGTGAAAGAAGTTCAACGTACATGCACGCACGCACAACATCAACTCCTCGTTATCTCGCCCCCTCCTACCTACCCCAGGCGTGACCGCGATGGCCGACGCGGCGAGGGCTCCGACGGGGGCTGGGGGCGCCACGGAGAGGGGACGCGGCTCCTATCACCGTGACGACCGTTTCAACCCGTACAGACGCAGCAACCCCCATCCGTACAGATGAGGGGGTGCCATGGCAACGGCCTGGTTGCCCCCCCGCCCCGCCCATCCCCAGATCCTCGGCACCACCCCCGCGTTTTCCTAGCCTCCTCTCACCAGCATCCAACGCTCATTCCCACGGTCCCACCCACCCCGGCTCCTTCACTTCTCCACTGAACTCCTGGGCTTAGCCGACCTCATCCCTCGGCGTTGGGGAGGGTCGGGAGCGCGGTGCCGCTGACAAGCGGTAGCGCGTACGCCGCTCGTCGTACGTACGTTGTGTGCTGGAACTTCTTTCGCACCGTACGAAAGCAACCATGCTAATCCGGTGGCGTGCGGAGGAAATCCCAGCGGCGTTTCGAATCCCACCGGCCGCCCCGGTTATCACCGCGGCGTGTGCCGACTGTTTAAAACGCCGGCGCCGCCCGCCTCACGGCGGACGTCGAAAAATCCCGCGACGGCTTTCGTGGCGGCGGCGGCGGCGTTGGTGTTACGGTCCGACCTTTTGGCAAAAAAATTGACCGCGGATCACTCGCGTGGGATTATTCGTGGCGAGCGTCGGTAGACGACCGAGCTCGCGCGCTCGTTGGCCGCGTCGGTTCTGGCTGCTTTCCCCGCCTGTCCGTCCGCGGTTTCCCGCGGGCCTCCGAGTGCTGCGCGCGCGTTCTGAATTGCGCATCGGAGGATTTGCAGCCTCGCGTGAACGACGCGGCGCAAACTTGACGCGTCGCGCGACCGTTGCTCGATGAACCCACCGGCGCCTCCCTTCGTGTCACCGATCTCGTCAACAATCGACGGGGAATTCCTCGCCTGGATGAGGCCGAGTTGAGGTTGTGGCCGGGTCTCACGATGGTGACGTCGTGGGACGTGCAATGGGGGGGGCCGTGTCGACACGCTCGGATCTTGGGTGTCCTGCCCAAGGCCACTTTTTCCGTAGCGGCTCGAATTGCGTCTTTGACCTGCACACGGGTTTCTAATCCACGCGGCGTTCCTCCTCCGCCCCCTCTCAGAACGTTCAATTTCAAACGCACAGCTCTCTCTCTTTCAACGCCGGTCTTTTTCCCACCCTCGTCAGCTTTTGTTCCATTTTTTTGGTTTGGTTTGTTCGGTGACGATGTGTTTCTGGACCCAGGTGTCACGGCAGGTAGTGCGCACTGACCTTGTTCGTTTGTCTCCGATGATTGTTTTTATTACTCTTTGGTTCTTTCGGTAAAGTCACGTAGGTAGAAATAAATAAATACAACTTTTCTCGCAACGAAAACGGCGTCATTGATTACGTGTACGGGCGGCTAAAGGCCCGAACTGCTAACGCGACTTTTCGATTTAAAGCTTTCGTGACTGCAGGGATTCATCTTCTTGGTTCTTTCGGTAAAGTCACGTAGAAGGGAAATAATAAAATAATAAAAGTAAAACATGATAAAATAATATAACAAATAATATTATAATTTATTATTTTATTATGTTTGATTTTCATTATTTTATTAAACATAAT